>NW_025352657.1:0-1594 GCF_016433145.1 Gracilinanus agilis
TATACAGGCAGCTCTAATGCTTAGGAAATTATTTTTTTTCCTGACAACAAGCCTAAATTTGCCTCTTTAGGAAAATAATTAAAATTTCTCCCTAGAGGGTGGGCTATATGGAGACCAATTGAGGCTCTTCTCTTTCAAACCTTTTCAGTAAAAACCTCCCTCTGAATTGGTTTGGATAAGGGGCAATTTCCTTTCTCAATAGAGGGAAAGAACTTGGGGGGGAGGTGTGGAGGGCAAGGGTAAACCTCAGTCAATAAGACCCAGACATCTTTAAAATGAGAACAATTTCCTCCCTCCAGTTGGGGTGGAATGGGAGGGATTGGTAACAAAGCCCTAGCCTGTTGGGAAAACCCACAGGCACATCCCAGAATTGACCTGAAGCTACACATGGTCTAAGTGTTTAAAGGGCCACACAGGAAGCAGAAGAAAACTGAAAGTCGGATTCCCCATGACTGGGAGGCGAAGCCCATCCTGGCTAGAGGCTATATGACCAGGCAGTCACACGGGAGCTTCAGGGGCCAAATTTTTCAGTTCAACCAGCCCCCGTGAGCCATAAAATGCCTTTGGCCTGTGCTTTGAAGGCCCTTCCTGACCTCCAGATAAAGGGCCATAAGTTGGGTTAGAAGAAGATGGGGGCTGGGGGCCAAAAAGGTCTGAAGAATGGAAAGGGGCTGAAGAGGACCAACAAGAATGGCAGAAAAGCTTGTCCTGAAGAGTCGGGAACTCTCTCCATTGACCCTTCTTAAACCCCTTTTAGATGATGGGGTAATGGGTTTTTTTTCCCTTTCTTCCCTATCCTCATGAATTGCTCGGAAAGCTAAAATCATGAATTCAGCTATTTTAGTGGGTGCCTAAAAGGAAGGAAGCCAGGAAACAAAAGCTCACAGATTACTAAACTTGGAAAGGGCTGAGCCGCAGGTCAGGAGAGATAACGAGGGGAAACAGAACCAAGCAAGTTAATTAGCCCTGACAAGACTTTCATGATAACAATAATGAATTCACATCCATAAAGCAAATCAACAGGCATTCATTAAAGGTTTTCTCTGTGCTAGGCATTGTGTTAAACGTTAGGATTAAAAAAAGAGGCAAAAACATACAGTCCTTTCCCTCAAGGAGCTCCCATTCTAATGGAGGAAGCCACAGAAACAAGGTGGATGTAAGACATTTCCAGAGTAGATAGAAGGGAATTTTTGAGAAGGAGGCATTAGCAACTGGGGTGGGAAAGAACCGGGAAAGGCAAAGACCCTCATGCAGACAATACATACACCCACAGAGACACATATACACCCATATCTTCTGTGATTGTTTAGTCTTTTTAGTCACATCCAACCTTTGGAGTTTTCTTGGCAAAGATATGGCAGTGGGTTGCCATTTCCTTTTCCAGCTCATTTGATGGATAAAGAAACTGAGGTAAATAAGGTTAAGTGACTTGCCCAGGGTCACACAGCTAGTATGTGTCAGAGGCTAGATTTGAACTGAGGAAGATGAGTCTTCCAGACCTCAGGGCACACTCTGTCCACTGTGTCACCTTGCTACCCCATGCCTATACACACACACACACACACACACACACACACACACACACACACACACA
>NW_025352658.1:0-3688 GCF_016433145.1 Gracilinanus agilis
GGGAGGGAGGGAGGGAGGGAGGGAAGGAAGGAAGGAAGGAGGGAAGGAAGGAAGAAGGAAGGAAATCTTGCATGTGTGAGTTTCCCAGGGAACAGTCTGCTGGAGTTGGTGTTTCTCAAAAGGGATTTCTTTTCTTTATTCTTGAAAAGCGAGGCCAGCCCAGGGGCTTTTCCAGAAGCATTTCCTGCTCCATGTGCCTGAGGGGGGAGCAAGTTTGTAATTGTTTGCAGCTCCGGGGAGACAAAGGTCACCCCCCCCCTCCAGCCCGTGCCAGGCCTGGCTACAAAGTTTCTCCTGCCCAAGGTAGCAACTCTTCAACAATGGCTCCCCCAGCAGCAGCAGCAGCAGCAGCAGCAGATCACAGATGTCTGCTCCAGGCAGAACCGGCTACAATGTCCTCCCTCCCCTCCCCAGCCCTGCCCTGCCCTGCCCAGGATCTGCCTCCTGCAAAATAATGGCCAGGACACAGGCTGCATTCCAGATAGGGGGGCTGCCGGGAAGCCAGGGGGGCCCCGGGAAATGCTCATCACCTCGATGATCGCTGATTAGCCTTCCTCAGCTGTAAAAGGCTTTTATTTTTCTATTTGCCGGCCCCGGGGACCCCCAAGTTCCTGAGAACGACCCCAACCGTGGAGGATTTCTCCGGTGGGGCACCAGAGCTCCAAGCCAGGCCCAACCCAGAGGGGGCTGCGAGAAGCCAGAGAGCCTGAACCCTCGCTCCCAGGTCAAGGAAAAAACTTTGTTTCCAACAGGTTCCTCATTCCCCCAGCCCGGTGCAACATCCTGTCTGGTCTCCCAACTGAGGCGGCCTCCATTCAATGGGTTTGTTTCAGGTGCCCAGAAACTCTGCGCGCTCCACCCATTTCTCGAAACTTAGGCCTTCTCCTTCCCTCCAGTTAACAAAGATCGCCCCGGGCGGCTCCAGGAGAGCCGGGATCCCCAGCAAACGGCTTCTGCTGGCAAAACAGTCTGTCTCCAGGTGCCCGGGACTTGTCCAGGGTCTCCTAGACAGAGGTAGGAGCCCAGGCCCCCTGTCTAATGGCTGGAACGAAATGCCCCATTTTTAAGAACTCGAGAGCCAGTTCCTTGGGAAGTTCTAGGAGGCCGCTCTTCGGAATCCGGCCCTTTTGCCAGGAGTGCTCCATGGAAGTCTAAGGAAACCCACCCAAATGGGCTGCGCACCCTTGGACGGGGTCTGTCAGTGATCATAAAATAAGCAGAGCCCTGAAGCGGCTGATGAATTATTTTGATGCCTCGGAAGGCTGCCGCAGCAAGAGGTCAGCTCTGGAAAGCAGCAGAAACTGAAGTGATCCCTATCTTTGGAAGGAAGAAACTGACCTCCTTCCGCCGAGGACACCCACAAAGGCAAACCCTCCCCTCCCCCACACGCATACTTAAAAAAAAAAAGGCAACCAAAGCCGTTTTCTCCATACAATACTCTTAGTTCGCCAGTTTGCGTCACCCCCAAAAATCGCTCTCCGAAAAGGATGGAAAAAGCAGCCAGAGATCAAACTCCGTTCCGGGAGCCCCGTTCCTCCCCCACTCCTTAGAAAGTTCTTTTTTTAAAAAACAAAGTGGCGGGGCGCAGGGAGTGCAAAGAAAACCCTGCGGAGGAGGCTTCAGAGAACCAATATTTCCTCCAGAGTTCCCACATCAACCTAGGCGGGCCTCCTAAATCCAATCCAACAAAATAAAAAGAAAATATCCCCCGCCCCGCCCTGGGGGAAACCCCCACCCCACCCCCAGGAACTAGAGTATCCAGGGTAAGGGTCAACCAGTGCCGGCTCTCCAGGGGGAGCCAGACCCACCCAGGAACGGGGAGCTGCGCATTTTACTCGCACACACCGCCCCCCCCTTCCACCCTGGCTCGACCCCTTAAAAAAAGAGTATTTCCAACTTGTCAATGGTCTCCGGTTCCCGCAGCGATCCCCTCTCAGGATTGGCCGGGGAACGGAACGAAAGCTACGTCCTTTTCTCCAAACAGGGGAAAAACCAAGGCATGCCTGGGAAAACCATGCGGGCGCCCCAAGCCCGGGTCTCGTGTCTATCGATTAGGGTAATACTCGTTCGGTTGGCAGAGGCTTGGGGCAATCCCTAGTTTAATGCTTAAAGGGAAAAGGGAGGGTCGGAACAAGCGGCCTCAATTCCACGTCTTTGTCCACGAAATTAAAGGGGGGAACCCCCCACCCCCACCCCCAGACCTGGTGTAAAAGGAGCAGCCCTAAAGCCAAGCCTCGGCTCGTCCTTTCCAAACAGCTGACTGGCTTTCCCACTCGTCATAAAATCCACTTTTCATTCCCCCAAATGGACGGCCATCGGCCAAGTGGGCGAGCTGGCCGCCTCGCCTGCCCCCCACCCCTCCCGCACGGCCGGATCCTCGGGTCCGAATCGAGGTTAAGAATCCCAGACCTGCAACAAAGTGCATTTCACATGTTCCCCCACGCTCCCAAAGCGCGGCTCATCCACGAGGGGAACCGGGGGGAGGGCGCAGGTAAGGAAAAGTTCTCCGCAACAAAAGCATCACCCCCGCAGGCAGGGAGGGTCGGCCCCTAAGTCCCGGGCTGCCCCTCCCACGCCTCCGCGGGGCCCAAGTAACAGCCCCCAAATAACAGGCTGGAGGGGAGAAGTAGATGAGGGCGGGGGCGGGGGGCCCTCAGCAGGCATCCCGGCTTTCCAAAAAAAGTCCCAAATCGAGGCAAACGTGGACAGCTCCACGTGTACACGGGGAAACTACCGCCAACACAGCTCCTAACTCGATTAAAGCCCGGGAGGGAGAGAGGGAGCCAGCGTGGGAGGGAGAAGAGGGCAAATGTGCGGGGTGGAGAACTCGGAGGCTCGCTCCAACTTGGTGAGTGGGAGGGGGCGGGGGGTTTGCAGGGAGGGGGCAACTGCATTAATAAGACTGTAAAAAATATACAGGCCTCTTACCCCTTCTACGCCCATTCCCCCTCCCCAATAAAAACAAAATGGCCAATGAAGCAGCATGTCCACGAGTTCCCTCCTTCCTCTGCCTTCCCTGGGGAGGGAAGGGCTCTGCACGCTCTCCAGGTCCCGGCTCCCTCTCCAGCCCCAATTTTTTCCGGAGCAAGCAGCATACATGCATGCACGCACACCCGAGCGGGCACAAGCACACACGCGGGCACACACATAAGGACCTTCTAATCAGGCGGTATCCAACGCACCCCGGAAACTCAAGGGAAAACTCAAAAAATCCCACGTCCCTATTTTACAGACCAGAAAACTGAGGTCTCAAAAGGAGAGGGCTTGCCTTTGGTCAGCCTACTCACTACGGGGCCACAACTGGCCCAACAAGCCGTGCCTGAACCTCCAACGGGGGATACAAAGCCCTCCACTCCGGCAAAGGCAACTCGAAACTGCGGGGGACTGCCGCCTTCGAAAAGCTTGGCGGTCTCCCCAGGTTTTCCGCCCGACACTGGACCTCAGTTGCCTTGCCCGTAAAAAGGGAGCCTGGCGCTGGGCGGCCTCGGAGGCCCCTTTCAGCTGCCACCAATCTCCCGGCCGGGGGTCGGCTTTCTTATCCGCGTCCCCGCGGAGCTGTGCTCCAGGCAGGGGCGCACCCCCCTCCCCCGGCTCTCCCGCCCGCCCGCCGGGTCGCTCACCTACCTCGTCATCATGCTGTTGGCAGTAGCTGACCCGCTCGGGGAACACCGAGAGGATGGAGAAGGGC
>NW_025352659.1:0-1277 GCF_016433145.1 Gracilinanus agilis
ATATAGATATAGATATAGATATAGATATAGATATAGATATAGATATATATGTGCATATTACTCCCCATAATACCTTTGAGGGTAGGAATACTTTTTATTTTTTTTGTTTTTGTTTTTTAAAAATTTTGGCACTACTTTTCCGGGTTAAGATGGCGGCAGAGTAAGAAGCAGCTCTAAACCTCTCCTGACCGAAACACACAAAACTCCTCAAGGGGACATAAAAACAAGTCCAGACGAACGGAGGAACCCCACAACAGGGCACAGCGTGGAAGGTACGTGGAATCGAGACATTTCCAAGCTAAAAAGGGCTCTCACTCAAGCGCGAGCTGAGCAACCGCCCCACCCCCACCCCCTCCACACTCACCTATAGCTCTGAACCCAGCTAAAAAGAAATAGAGCAAGTTTGGGGCACCCATCGAGTCATCAGCAGCTCCGGGACCTGTTCCTGAGAGCAGCAAGACTTAGGACCCCATTAAGTCAAGAACGCACGCGAAATCTGAGCGCGTGCGTGCGGGAGCGGACGCTGGGAGCGGAGCGCCAGCTGAGCAGAGGCGTGGGTGCCGGCTGAGCAGAGGCTTGGGTGCCGGCTGAGCAGAGGCGTGGGTGCCAGCTGAGCAGAGGAGTGGGTGGAGGCAAACACAACCAGGAACTAAAGCCTAAGTGGGGAACCAGTGCAGACGGGTATACGACTGTGGAAGTAGCTCCCTGAGACTTGTAAAGAAACCTCCTGCAGAGGTTCAAGCAAGGGAATCCACCAGGGGGCTTGACCTTGGAAAAAACTAGAACTCAGTCCTCAGGAGCCAATAGATCTCAGACAGACACTGAGAGCGAGGATAAACCTGAGAAGCTACTGGGCTAATGATGGCTAACCAGTTACAGGAAATTCAGAAGAGAAAGAATAATAACAAAAAAAAGAAGTCTTTAACACTCGACAGCTTCTACACAGAGAAAATCCAGACAACCGAGCAAACAGAGGAGGAGAACAAACAACCATCCAGACCCTCCCCAAATAAGGAAAACTCCTCACAACCTATGGAAGAGTTCAAATCTGAGATTTTGAGGAAAATGGAAGAGATCTGGCAAGAAAATAACAGCTTAAAAGGTAGAATCTTGCAACTGGAAAGCGAGGCTCAGAAACCAAATGAACTGATAAGCAAATTGAACACAAGAAATGACCAGATTGAAAAGGAATACCAGAAGATTATGGCCGAAAACAAGAAGATTATGGCCGAAAACCAAAAGATTATGGCCGATTACCAGAAGATTATGGCCGAAAA
>NW_025352660.1:0-1179 GCF_016433145.1 Gracilinanus agilis
GAAAAGAAAAGGGAGAAAAGGAGAAGAGAGATAGAAAGTAGAAGAGACGAAAAAGAAGGAGAGAAGGGGTGAAAGTCAGCAATAGGTGCTGAGAGAGGAAAGGACAAAGAACTAAGAGGTGGAGAGAGAGAGAAAGAGTAAGAATTAAGGGGTAGAGAAATAAAGGAAGTAGTAGAGAGAGAGGGAAAGGGACAGTAAATGAGGGGGGAGAGTGAAGAAGGGATAGATTTAGGGGAGGAGGGAAGAGGAGGAGAGAGGAAAGAGGATGGGAGGAGATAGAGAATAGAAGAGGGAGCGAGTAGCAGAAGAAGAGGGCGAGCCCAAGGAGAAAGGGAGAGAGGGAGGAAGGTAGAAAAGAGGGAAAATGCGTGTGGAAGGTATTCCAGGTTGTCAGCATTCAGGGAACTCTCCAGTTGTCACCAAGTTTCCTTTTTTGAGCCTGGGTTTCTCAGGATGGATGCCGGGTCTGGGTCCTGCAGCGACCCCCATTGGTTCCTGCCAGCGCAGGATCAGAAATTGGATTTACTCGATTTTCCCCATTACAGATGTGGCCGTGGTCCAATCAGAATTTTGATTCCTGTTGCCATGAAACCTGTTCCTGTTCACTTGTTTGTGTTTTTGCCACAGAAAAATGGACTCCCTCTCCTCCAAATTGTGAGGTAAATCTTTCTGCCCCTTCCAAAATGACTTTCTATTTTTCACTAATCATCTTTTGTGAGATGATTTCTGAACCTCCCTCTCTGTTTTGGTTCTTTTCCTGAGATTTACATATTTGAATTTTCTAACTTCAACTTTTTAATGACTTTTGGCCTTCTAATTTTCACTGGTATCTCATATAAATAAGGTTTCAAATCCCGTTTGTGTGATGGAGAATATCTCTGGATACATTTGTGTTTCCTTTGCTGAGGAAAATCCTGGCTGAGGTGGGCATCCTCAGCAGGCAGAGAGGTTGCTTAAAGCAACCTGATATAGTGTGATGCTGTTTTCAGCATTTCCCATACCCAAGGAGAGGGCAGTGATTTCTTTCCTTTTGCAGAAAGGATTGGCGTTCTTCTCTATTGTGTAAATATAGTACGGGGGATCTCCATTAGACTCCTGTTATCTGGGAAGGAGAAAAATTGGGTGAGAAGAGGATAAAATGAGAAAGAGAGAGACAGAGAGAGAGAGAGAGAGAGAGAG
>NW_025352661.1:0-2582 GCF_016433145.1 Gracilinanus agilis
AGACAGAAAGAAAGAGAGAAAGAAAGAGAGAGAGATAAGAGAGATGGATGGATAGATAAAGCATTTAATTATCATTAATTGCTGAGGCTACCTATACAAGCAAACAAGGTAACTCCTATCGTCAAAGAGCCTATATTCTAAGGGAAAAAGACAATATCTTTGGGTGAAGATGGAATTGGAGGAGGGAAGAAAGGGTGGAAATTTCTCCAAAAAGAAAAACTAGGCATGCAGAAAGGGTGAGTGCCGAGAAAGAGTGTTGAGAAAGTCCAGGCATGGGTGATTTATTAAGGGATTTCATAACTGCTTACTATGTGTGCTAAATGTTGAGGATGCAAGAAGAGCAAAAAAAAAAAAAAAAAAATTAGCCCCTGCCCTCGAGGAGTGCACATTTGAAGGGGAGAGAGCCTATGTAAAGAACTGGATAGTTTAAAAGATGCATACAGGGTAGATTGAATGTAATTGGGAAGGGACTCACAACTGAAGGGAATAGGGAAAGCCTTTTCCAGAAACTCACCCATGAAAAAAGTCAGGGAAGCCAGAAGGCAGATGTGAAGGGGCAGAGAATTCCAGGAATGGGATCCAGCCAGTGCAAAAAGAGAATGGAGACAGGAGATAGAGGGTCCTGATATTGGGCCAATGTAGCGGAGTAAGCACATGAAGGTAAATACAACATAAGAAGATTAGGACCAGGTCGTGAAGCGTTTACATTTGATTTGGGAGGTAATAGATGATGGAATCCCATCCGCAATGACCGTAATGCCCCTGCTCACCAATCACCCCCTACATTAGTTTCCAGGCTTCACTTTGTCATGGCAACGAGCAGCATCCCATAGATGCCATCACTATTAGTTTCATAACCTTTTATGAAGGTGTTTGGAAAAATATTAAAGTCCTGCAGAAATGTGAACTCTTCCTATAAGAGCCCTGGTTTCTAAGAAGCAGCAACAAAGTTATATAATTCTCTGTTTACTTTTCTGTGCCTCCTGTTCCAGGTAACATCTCATGTGCAAAGAATAGTTGTTGGCATAATGTCAACTCCTAATTTTCCACGTGTGGATTGTACCTTGACCCCACCATATATCAGTGCCACCCACGCCTGCCATCATTTTGTGGGGCTTTAAGGAAGAAAGCAATCTCATGATAATATTGTTTTACATAAAACAGAATTATATAAGGATAGATCTATATATCGGTGGTTCCCAAACTTTTTTGGCCTACAGCCCCCTTTCCAGAAAAAGTATTACTTAGCCCCCTGGAAATTAATTTTTAAAAATTTTAATAGCAATTACTAGTTAACAACCTTGATTTGGGGCAACAAGGTCCAACCACTGGAAAGAAAGTCATCCGTCCTTAACTCCCAAATTTTGTGCTGAAATAAGGTGATAAGTTGGAGGATGAGACAAGTAATTTATCTTCTCTGAGCCTCAATTTTCTCATGTGTAAAATGGGGAGAATAACACTTATACTACTTGCATCCTAAGGATATTATGAGGGACACTCATTGTAGGTTGTTAAGGGTTTTCTAAAATTGGGAGCAATTCTAAACTCAGCTCTGTGCTAAGTACAGAGAAGGAATGGAGGAATATAAAAACTAGTAAACCAGAGAGCAAGGGAATCACTTCTTTTCTATTTGTACTGTTCAACATTAGTCTTTGACTATGACCCCTTGGTACAATGGAAAGAACATTGAACTTAGAATCAATCACAAGAACTGAACTCAAAACCCAGCTCAGTCACTTACTGCTGTGTGTGATGTTGAGTAAGTTGCTTAATTTTTCTGGGCATTGTTTCCCTCATCTATAAAATGAGGGGGTTGGCCTCAAGAGCTTTTAGTTTTTCCCAGATCGAGCTCTAGAATCCTATTTTACTATGGTCCCAAGTTACTATGAACTTCTTCCATATGTTTGTTCAATTTTTCAAAGATGTAAAATTCTTTTCTTTTTTAAAACCCTTACCCTTAGTATCAATTCTAAGACAGAGGAGTGGAAAGAGCTAGGCAATTAGGGTTAAACGACTTGCCCAGGGTCACACAGTGAAGAAGTGTCTAAAGTCATATTTGAACTTAGGTTATCTCAACTTCAGGTCTGGCACTCTTATCCACTGTGCTACCAAGTTGCCCCTATAAACTTCTTTAATACAGAAATCATTCATATGGCTTTTCTTGTTCATTCCATGTCCCTTGAAAGGTTCAGGAAATGAATGCTTTGATAATCTGGCTGTAATAAAACCTATACAATGACTAATCCTGGACAATTGTTTTTTTGAAGCTCTATAAACGCTTGTCTCTATAACGAAAGACCCAATGCATAGGCCATTTATATTGTGAATATGATAAAAAAAACTGAACTATTAGAATTTTTCTTCTTCCATAAAGTAGCAATTATCCTTGAACTCCTTTCAGGGTATCACTTTTTTCTGACTTGTGATTTGATAGTTGTAGGGAATTTCCATTGGAGACACTCTGTCCCCTATTGCATATTGGTAAGTCATTTGACACTGAGAGATGCTAAGACTTATCTAGGTATGAAGCAGGCAGTACCTGAAGCCGAGTTTTTCTGAATTCAAGACCAAGATAGTTGGAG
>NW_025352662.1:0-5300 GCF_016433145.1 Gracilinanus agilis
CTCTCTCTCTCTCTCTCTCTGTCTCTCTCTCTCTCTCTTTATCTCTTTCTCTCCTACCCCTCTTCTCTCCCCCTCTCCTCCCCACCACATCTCTACCTCCTGGCTTCCTTCAAATCTCATCCTCTGCAAAGAAGCATTTCCTAGTCCTCCTTCATACCTAATCTCTGAGACTCTCCAATTAATCTTCTATGTGTCATTTTTTTTAAATAATTGGGTACATGTTATCTCCCCCATTGGATTGGAAACTTTTTGAGAACAAGGACTGTTTTTTTGCCTTTCTTTGAAAGAAAGGTGGCACTATAACTACTAGCACATAAGAGATCCGTGATAAATGCATTTTGACTGATTGATGGAATGAATAGTGGTAATACAAGGTAAAAAATATAACTTTCTGTTAATCAAAATATTTACATAACTGGAAGGGCACAATTATTTTCCATGATAGAAAATTTATTATAATAACCATTCCAATCATAGTAATAATAAGTGCTATATTTTATAAATGATGAAATCAATTCAACAGACATGTATTGGGCACCTATTGCAAGCAGGATATTGTGTTAAGTGCTGAAGACACAAAAGTGAACAATTCTTGCCTTCAAGGAGCTTGCATTCTATTTGATATTAAAATGCCACTAACTCACTCAACATCATCACCATGTCATCTCTTCTCTCCTGAAGTATTTTCCTATCACTGGATGTTTAATTAATAGGGAACCTTGGCAAACTTGGTATTTCATTCACCTCACATTGTGCATGTAAGAGGTACTGTTTTTTTTTCCTAAAATGTCCAAGACACTAGAGAAGTTTACATACGCAACACATCCAACCCATCAGACAGCTAATTACAGCATCTGAAGCAGCAAAGGCTAGAGTGTGATTGCAAAATATTAATCATTATAACTTCAGGTCAGTGATAAATGTGGTCAGCCAACTTCCAAAGTCATAGGGAACATTAAGAACATTATATTCCAGGGCTAGGACTTTCTACACTGAGCCTTCATTCCGAAGAGATTTTACCCACTTCAGTTTTCCAAACTTTGGAAGGAAAGCCATATAAATGTTTTTGCAGTAAAAAAGAGAAGACATTTGCTACTGTGGTAATAAGAAAAGTACTACTCATCTTGCCTGTACTGTCTGAAGTCTTCCTACTCAAGTAACTGGAAGAGACATAAATATAGAAACTAGAAACAGCATTTCTTAGAAATGGCAACAAAGGAAGGAAGAGTATAATTTGGAATATGACCTATTTCTTGTCTACACATAGACCCATTAACTCCTATAAGGAATGGAATGTATTTTGGTGGGTTTCAAGATTGAAAGGTTAAATACGAGCCCTACTATACAACTTTGGAAAAAATAAATTATTAATGATTTTTTTCTTCTTTACGCCATGGTCACTTACCAGTATATCCAATACCCGACAATAAACTCTTCCTTTATGACAAAGGAAAAAAGTTATGCCAAATGAAAGCAACCACATTTGGCAGAATATGTAAGATTCCATTCCTGTATTCCGTCATACCTCTGCCAAGAGTTGATGTCTAGCTCTACTCTCATCAGCCCTCTGGAAACAAAAGTGGCTCTTGCGTTTAATTCAACTGAAGGATTTTCATTTACTTTCTTAGAGTCACTGTGTATTTTGTCCCCCTAATCCTACTTTCTTCATTCTACATCAACTCATACAAGTTCATGGGCTTCCCAAGTTTCTCTGAATTTCTCATTTCATATTTAAAAAAAGAAAGAAACTCTTTTCTTCTGGCTGAATTCCAAGGCAGAAGAGTGGTAAGGGCTAGGCAATTGGGGTTGGGTGACTTTCCCAAGGTCACACAGCTAGGAAATGTCTTGATGCCAGAGTTGAACCTAGGAGCTCCCATCTCTAGACCTGACTCTTGTCTACTGAGCCCCAAGTCACCTCTCAATTCATCTTTTCTTCCAGTATAATAATATTCCTTTACATTTATATGCTGCCATTTGGACATTCCCCAAACCATTAGCAACTAGTTTGTTTCCACTTGAGGATTGCTACAAAAAGTGCTGTCATGAATATTTGTGTACGTGTGTATGTGTTTATACCTTTGTACATATATGTGTATTATAGAGACATGTTTAATATGCATGTGTTCATGTGTGCATACATGCATGCATGTGTGTGTATCTTGGTTGTGTACACATGCAACATGTATGCATTTTACATGAATGAATGTGAATACACATAAACTTTTCTTTCTGATATTTGCCCATTGGGACATATGCCTAGTAATGAGATTGCTGGGTCAAAGGATAGGAATCAGTTTAGTAACTTTTTTTGACTAGTTCCTCTTTGTTTTCTAACATGATTGGACCAATTAATTCAGTTTTACCAGTAGTATATTAGTGTGCTTGCCTTCCCTCATGTTCTCTGAGCCTCAGTTTCCCTATCTAAAATAAAAAGATTGAACTAAGTTACCTCGAAAGCCCATCCCAGCTTTAAATATATGACCTATAAACTCAATCCCTCTGTAACTCTGCTTCCTCTTTTGTAGACTAGAATGCTCTCTCCGAGTGGCTGTGAGGATGTGAAAGAACCCTTGGAGCAGCTGAGTGGCTCAATGGATGGAGAGCCAGACCTGGAGACAGGAGGTCCTGGGTCTAAATCTGCCTCAGACACTTCCTAGCTGTGTGACCCTGGGCAAGTCACTTAGCCCCAATTGCTTAGCCCTTACTGCTCTTCTGCCTTGGAACTGATATTTAGTATTGATTCCAAGAAGGTAAAGTTTAAAAAAAAACACTCATAAAGAATTTTGCTTTGCAGTGATATAAAATTCTATTAAAACCATAGAGCTCTCTTTTTATTTTTATTTTTTCAATGGATTGAATGAATTTTTAAAAGCACTTAAATACTATTTGAGCATAGCACAGTAGGAGAAACCACCCTGGAAATGCAAAAGATTCAGTCCTGATAATTAATTTTTAAAGTCATACTTTCAGAGCTGGAATGGACAATAACAATCATTTCTTACAACCATTTCATTTTGCTGCTGAAGAAACTGAGACCCCAAGTGCCCAAGTGGCTGGATTACTTGCCCAATGTCGACACAGCTAGCTAAGAATCTGGACCAGAATCCAAGTCTGTCAACTCCTAGTCTATACTTCCTATTCAGGGCACAATAAACGGTTTTTTAAAAGGAAATAGCAAGGACTTCCATGGACATTTTTTAAAGATAAAGAGACGCCTGTTTACTGTTATACCAATTTATTTAGCATTATTACAGATGAAGAGTACATGAGTATCTACAAGTTACGATGACCCTGTCAAATAGCTATGACTCTGTTCACTGCCAAGTAACAATTAGCCAAACAAATTCCCTCATTTTGAATTTAGCGACCTTCCTCTTAAGGTCATTGGATTGTTCCCAATAGATAGCCTTATCCCAATAATAACATTTTGGGGGGAAAATATCACCTTGAGTCCAGCTTAATCATGCTAGGTGACTGCCTTTATTTTTCTCTCGCTTTCTCATTCATTCTTTCTTCTCTATTCTATTGCTACCATGAGTGGCTCTGTTTTCCCCATCTAATGTTCCCAATGGACCTCTTGGATATTGAGCAATAAATGAATATATGTGGCAAGCATACCCTCCCTCAGCTTCCCTGGTTGTCTTTTTCTCCTCCCCTTCCTTTCCCTCCTTAGTCTGCCCTGGGTCAGGTTGACCTCCAGAGCTGATGATTGAAGGCAAAAGGCAGCTTCATCTGTCAGATGAGCTAAGTTTAGCTCTCGGTGTTTTCTGTCACTAGTTTAGGAGGAGATGTAACATAATAGAGAAAACGCTAAATTTGAAGCGTTTTCTCTAAATTCCACTAATTCTACTGAATTCCAATTCTGCTCCTCTGAACAAGTCATTCCTCTCTCTCCCAGTCCTCTCCCACATCCCCAGATTTCTTCTCTATAAAAACGAGGAAATTGGAATAGTCTCTGGAGTCCTTTCCAGCTCTGAAATTATACTATTCTATGATTTTGGAGCTGCCCTTTGGGGGCTCCCCTTAAGGGAAGAGAAGAATTAGAAGAGAATTACTAGAAGAAAATTAGCATCTCCTCCTTATAGAAATCTAATCCTAATTCTAAGCTACAAACAAAGAAGGTTAGAAATATACTTGAGATGATAACTGGATAAATAAAAAACTACTTATGCATATTTCTAATACAGGAACAGCGTGCCATGACCTAGTGTCTAAATAGTGCCCAAATGGACACTCACATATTTTACTTGCAGAGATAGGATGATGTGGGCTGAAATCTCCCCCAAACCCTGCCAAGTAGCTGTACACAATCAAAAGAAAATAGAATTGGAGTAGGGCTATCTTTCATATAAGACGTGGGAGTCATTTAGATTCAGAATTGTGAGAAAGCTCCTCACACCATTCTTTGGACATAATGTAGGTCCTTGGTTTGGGGGTCTCTGGACAGCAAATACAAGTCTCCCTAGTCACACAGGACTGGGTTCAGGCAATGCTTGATGTCCGTACTCAGAGTCTGCCCAGAAAAGAGCAAAATTTGACCAAAAGTTGCCCCAGAATATTTAACAGATCATTAGCATCCCATTTACACTGCAGTTTTCTCCCTCCTCTCCCCTCCCATTGGGCAGACCGTGAACCATTCATAAAGCCACTCAGACCCAAGTGGACCATGAGTAAGGTGACATCAGTTTCCTGGAGACACAGGGCAGCCCCTCCCCAACAAATGACCCCTTCCTTAAGCACAAATCAAGGGAAAAGGCATTCCTGAGAACCTCTATCCTCCTTTTCCTCTCTTTCTCTCACTGTCTTTTGCTTACCACGCCTCCCTTCTTTACCTTAATTACTTATTATACTAGTCATTCTGTCAGTGTTTCCTCAAAATAGAGTCCGTTTGAGCCATCAATCAATTCTTTGGACAAAACACAGTTAGCATTGCTCCCATCACTTCTGGTCTTGGAACGAGACCCAGTCACCTTAACCATATCAAAGTAATTTAACTTCTGCCTACCTCAGTTTCCTCATCTGTAAAATGGGGATCATGATAGCACCTTTTCCCCAAAGTCATTGAGGGGCTCAAATGAGAGAAAATATATATATACACATATATGTATATGTGTGTGTAAAGCACTTTGTGAACCTGAAAATACTATATAAATGTTAGCTATGATTATTATATAAATGCACAAATTATTATTAGTAACAATCAGCATTTATTAAGTTAATATTTATATAATTATTAAGTTTATTATTATGTTATATATAATATTGTATGATATATTAATATAATATGTATTGTATTGAAT
>NW_025352663.1:0-7821 GCF_016433145.1 Gracilinanus agilis
GGAACATGACCAGAATAAAGATCCATCCAATAATACTAAAAAGGAATAGTCATAGGTAGGAAAAATAGAAGAGAATAGTGTTGACCCAACCCAAAGAGAAAAGAATGTCCAGCAGAGGAGTGTGATAAACAGTGTCAAATGCTTGCAGAGATCAAGAACAATAACAATGGAGAAAAGGCCATTCTATTTGGCAACTGAATGGTTATTGGTAACTCTAGAAAGAAAAAATTTCCATTGAAGGATAAGGTTTGAAGTCAGTTACAGAGACTTAAGATGAGTATAAGAGGTAAAGGTGTGGAAGCATATATATTTAGATGGACTTCTCAGCAAGTTTATCCACACAGGAAGGGAGAGATATAAGAATAGTAGCTAATGGATATGGTTGGATTGAGGGAGGATTTTTTGATGATGGGAGAGTTGTATAGAAAAGGGATGCATTTTTAGATAACAAATGAGGGTAAGTATGGAAATGATAAAAGGAGGTACCTTCTGGAAAAGATCAGAAAGAATAGGATCTCCTGTTCACTTAGACGGGTTTAGCTTGGCAATTAGATGAGCCGTTTTTCATTTGACACTGGAATAAATGAAATGTCCTAGGACATCTAAGTTATATGAGATGAGGAGAAAGCTCTATGCAAGTAGCCTCTTGTTTTTCAATAAAATAGGCAAGTTTTCAGCTTTGAGGGTCAGTTGAAAGGAGTCATAGAAGGTTTCAAGGAGGTTTAACAGATATGGATAAAAGATAAAAGTGGTGAGTGGTATAGTAAATAATTAAGAAGTCATAAAATATTATTTTGACCAAGGAACCAGTTAAAATTACTTAACATAAATTTATAATGGACCCAATTAAATATGTTTTTATGATTTCCTTCAGGTTCATTCAGCAGCCTAAGAATTATAAGCAAAGGCAATGGATGGTAGAAATAATAGAAGACTTTTGCTTGGTAGAGCAAGATTAATAATAGTATGGGGGCAAGAGCTTTAAGGGAATAAACAGAATAGTGTACCATTGAACTGGTTTTCAAGAGTCACGATAGGGGAAAGAGGAGAGTGTAATCAGTGTATGGATAAAGGACAGGGAAAGAAGTAATGAGCAGAGGGATTATACATCACAGTGAAGACAAAGAACAAAGTCATGAATTGAGAGGTTGAAGGAGAATAGAATTGATACCAAATTGTGACTTGATAAGAGAATTCTAGAGTTCATGAACATGGAAATGTAACTCTTGTGGGTGATGGTGAGTAAGATGAACAATTGGAAGGTAAAGGTTTTTGAGTGACTATCATCTATCTATCTCTCTGTCTATCTCTCTGTCTATTATCTATCTATGTATCTGTCTATGTATCCATGCATCTATCCATCCATCCATTCATCTATCCATCTATTCATCTATTCTATTCTATTTATCTATTGAAGTACCCTAGTATAAGGGTAGAAGTCAAGATAAAAAGAAATACTGTGGGGGCAGCTGGGTAGCTCAGTGGAGTGAGAGTCAGGCCTAGAGACGGGAGGTCCTAGGTTCAAATCTGGCCTCAGACACTTCCCAGCTGTGTGACCCTGGGCAAGTCACTTGACCCCCATTGCCCACCCTTACCAATCTTCCACCTATGAGACAATACACCGAAGTACAAGGGTTTAAAAAAAAAAGAAATACTGTGAGCCAGGTACTGACCTCTTGATAAAAGGAGCACATCCTGCAGGTAGGCTGAATAAACTTCACTGAAAAAGAAGTTACTGAGTCCTGGCGTTAGAGTAATAGCCTGGAAGTAACCCAAGAGAAGCAAGGAGTATTACAATTCCCCTACCAAGACCAGTAATCAAGAATATAAATGAAAATTCAAACAGGTTTTGAAATTATAGCCTGAAAGCTGGATCATCTGGAGGGAGTCATGCCTATACTACATGAAAATGTAAGGAAAGAAAAAAGGAAAATATTTAAGATCAAAGGTTTTCAGGGGAAAATGTACCTATCTGATCTAAGTATTTGGGAAGATTTATGATAAAATGCAAGATGAAGTAAAGTGAATACTTCTGATTCATTTAATTTAAATTGTTTTTCCATGAAATAAACTAATGCAGCAAAAATTAAAATGAAAATAGGAAACTGAATGTGTGTGTGTAATTTATAGCAAATTTCTCTGATAAAGGCCTTATTTCTCAAATATAAAGGAAATGGCAAAATTTATTTTACAAAATAAGAAATATTCCTCAATTGATGAATGATAAAATGATACAAACAAGTATTTTACAGAAGTTTCAGAATAAAAAATTACTAATGATTAGAAAAATGCAAAGTAAAACTCTTAAATACCATCTCAAATCTATCAGATGAACTAACAATGCAGAAAAGGACCTATCTCTACAATAATATTTAGTGCACCTCTTTTTTTGTGGTGGCAAAGAAATAGATGTCATTTGTGGAATGGCTGAACAAGTTGTGATATATGACTATGTGAGAATACTATTGTGCTATAAGAAATAATGAGCAGGATGACTTCAGAAAAACCTGGAAAGTCATATATGCATTTTTATAAATTTTATATGAATTGCAAATCATATATGAAGTGACAGAAGCAGAACATTGTACACAATAACAACATTATTATAATGATGATAAATTTTGAAAGACTTAGCTACTCTGATCAAGACAGTATTCTAAGACTCATGATGAAAAATGCTATTTATCTCCAGAGAAAGAACTGATGAACTCTGTATAGATTAATGAATATTTTCAAAACTTTACTCTTTTTTTCCATCTTTTCTTTTGAAGATGGTTAATATAGAAATATTTTTTGCATTACTTCATATGAATAATTGGTATTTTGCTTGTATCTTTAGTGCGTGAGGGAGGGCTTTGAGGGAGGGAAAGAATTTGGAACTCAATATATTTTAACAATGTTCAATTAAAAAAACTCTTAGGAAATATTTTTAAAAGATCAAAGATATCCTATTACTTATGGAGCAGACTTTAAATAGAGGATAGTAGAAAGCGTGTTTATTTTTAAGAGTGAGATGATGAGGGGGGAGGTATGAGAGAATTGGGTTGAGAGATATCAGAATAACAGAATGAGTGGAGGAGTAGAGGATGGGGTTTAAACAATAACTACCAGAGGTTCAGGATCACTGAAATGGGGAAGTTATGTATGATAAAGCAGACATCTCTTAATCATTGATGAATAGGTTGTAATAATTTCTAAGACTTTGATTTTGGCTGAAACTGTTTTAAGGGGGCAGGAAATAATAATGTGTGCCTGGAAATCCAACAAGGTGAAGCTGGAGTACTCACAAAGGGAAAAGCTCAGACAAAACAAATGTTAGCAGTGGAGTTTGAGAAGATAGGAGAAGGTGCTAAGAGGGAGCTCAATGGATGGCTGACCCAGAAAGACTAGGACTAGAATGCTTTTCTCTTGCCATGGCAGAAATTCCATTCCTTATTCAGTAAGTATAGACTCTAAGTGAAGCAACTGGTGGAGGCAGGATATTTATAAAATATATGTCTTCTGCACACATCAGATAACTTTAGAAATAAATTACTCAGAATAAATGTATCATGAAGAGTCTTATTTAAAACAGGGAAAATGTGAACCATTAACAATTTTAAATAGTCTAATTCTACTTTCAAATGCATAAAATTATATTAGCTTACAGTTAACAAGCAATCAAAAAAAGTCTAGACTATTAAGTAATAGACTAGAATTACTGATATTAATCTGTCATAATTTAAGCAAATTACTGCTAAAGTGAAATTATTGAATGTTAGTTTCAGAAGGGGTTTTTTTAGAGGTCTTTTAGGAATCACATGTGATCCAATATTCTTTTGTTTAAATAAACAGACTTTTAAATAATTTTAAATTTTGTTTAAATAAGCAGACTGTCTTATCAAATATTATGAAGAGTTAGATAGTCTTAGATGGGAGGAGAAAAAAAAACAGTTATGTTCTATTAACTTAAAAAAAACCATGAAATTTGAACTAGTGACCAAATCTTTAAACTTTCCCACCCTCTGCCAATATTCTAGCAAAGGAATTTAAGATCCATTTTTAAGTAACAGAATTTTCTTATTCATGCTATGATTTCTTATATGCGAACCATTATAAAAAGTTTAGCTCTTTTATTCATATACCCTAAAACAGCAAATATCATCTTAACCAAGAATGAATTCCCAGTTAGTTTGCTCTAGTTTTAACATTTTTATATAGACTCCAAGAGGACAAGAATGTTTATGCCTGTGCATATGTATGTATTTTGAACAAGTAAAAGCTCAATAAATGTGGAATAAAAAAAGGCTCAATTTTGCCCACATTGTCATTTTATTGCTTCGTTATAGATTAAAAATCAGTCAAGCACTCAAAAAAGTATTCATTAATTATTCATGAAACTTTCAGTGCCCTAAATAATGAGTTGCTGATCTTCATCAATGGAGACAAATTCTGTGAGGAATTCCCTATATGTCCCAGAAAATTTAATTCTTAAATCTTCATACACACATATGTATGTTTTTGTATAAGTAACATAAATGATGTATGTATATATGTATATACATGTACCTGTGCCTTCACATATACACCTACATGTCTGCATGTGTATGTATACTTGTATGTGTGTGTAAACAATTTATAGTCAAGGGTTTTTGTGGTAGGAAAGAAAAATAAAAAATGAGATTGAGATTGAAATGAATACTGTAGCATGATGGAAGTGGCTTACTTGTAAATTTGTGCACATACATTATTACTGGAATCCTTCATTCTAGGATATTTTTCATCACTCAACTAGATAGAAAAAGAGAATAGCTTAATCCAGAGACACTGATATTTACTTACAATATACTTACTCTTTAAGGATTTAATGCAATGTGTATAATGTAATCTGAAGAAATGGAGGCTAAAGCACCATGAGCAAAGTTAAAATCACAGGAAAAAATCAAGACAACTTCCAATTATAAATACATGGAATAAATACTCTGCAATAGAAATACCACAGCCATTTGTTTAGTGTGATTGGAATGCATTCTGCTATATTGTTCTATTGACCTGCTTAAACAGGTCAAGTGACATTTATCAGGATACTGATTAAATATCTATTTAATTATCATTTAACGTCCACCAGAATAATCTGTTTGGCAATTGTCTTCAGAATATTTATTTGCTTTTTCTTTAGTGAATCAAAACATCACATCATATATTAAATGAATAAGTGATTATGTATAATATGTTAGACATTCTAAATGTTGGCATGAATGTACTTTTTAAAAGTAGATTTAGCAGTCTAATTCTGGAAACTGAATCTTCTTTTAGATGAAAAATGCAAATAATTGCAAAAATAATCAAGGACTTTCATTTGTTTTAACTATGATAATTACAATTTAAACAATAACTATCACAATCAAATTTTGGCATTTAGGGAAGTTCTGGTTATTCAATGATCTCAATAGAGGCAAAAGTCCTAGGATTGCTAATAAGGATCCTCGTGCAGCTTTCTTATTTTTAGGAGAACCTATTTGGAAGTTTGTTTGTTTTTTACCCTTTAAATAGCTAGCAATAAATTACCAGTAAATATTGGAGAAATTACATACTATCAAGAAGCTCTTCTTTCTCACATTTACTTCCCCTTCTATAATGACTGACTGGCAGAGATGTAACTGACTCAATTTTATGTCCTCATTTTCAGAAGACTTGTGTAAATTAATGGGCCTAAATATTGTGGATTTATTTTAATATCTAAGGATAAGTGTCAAGACTATATAGTATTTTATTAGTTATAAATAATATGATTATAATTTTGTTAACATAAAAGTATATTTAACATATGATGTAATGGGCTTAGTGTTTATACATGCATATGTATATGTCAAATGTTTATATATGTTGTATAATTATATAAGTATGTATAAATATAAAAGCACCAAATCTATATTAATTTAATAAGTATGCATAATATACTTTTGAATACATGTATTTCTATATGCATACAGATATGCATAAATGTTTTAATTATTGTTTGTTTGCTTCAGAGAGGAAAGAGATAAGATGTCCTCCTCTATCACTTATTTAACCTCTCATCATATTTTCTCTCAAATTTTTCTATTGTCAATAGATGGAGGACAGGTCTAGAATAGGTGCAAAGACAAAATAACAATAGCTTAATGTAATAGTATGAAAGAAAACTTTCCAATTTATTTTATTTTTAAAAGTATACTCTTGATCGTACTTATTTTTTACTAGTCTCCCAAAAATCATTTCTGAAAATGTATTCACTATTCTTCATGGTTTGATCCAGCTAAAGATATCAATTTGAGCTTCTTGAAAAAATAACTATATGCTATATTTAATAATAAATGGTTAAACTCTGAGAGCATTAGCACACACCACCACAGGTTTACCAGCATTAAGGAATGATTTGCTGTAACATAGCCCAATTGAGTTATAAATAAATGTGGATGATAGGAAGAATACCTAAGGAACTTCTAGTTGATCAGTTGAGGTCAGACAAGCAATTTGTGAATAAAAGAAACATTTAAGGACAAAATTAAACCCAACTTCTAGATTCATAACAATGGCTTTACCTCAAAGTGTTGGCATCTACTGTCTTTCTCCCCATCTGATCTATCAGGTGTGTGGCAGCCTAACTAAACTGTATTCACTTTTCTGTTCCATTGAAATTCATCATTTAAATTTAAAAAGGATTTATTGTTTGAATCCAGCATCAGCATCAGCATCAACATCTTAGATAATATTTGTATAATATTTTAAGGTTTTCATCTATCTCATGACATTGATCACCAAATTTGGATACAACGTGTTGTGGATTTCGTGGTACTGTAGAGTTGATGCACGAAGCACGTTTATTCACAAATTTTGTAAAACATAGGTTTATTCTCTCTTAAAATCTCATGCCTTTTCTTCACCTATGAGGCAGAAGATAAAGACTTGACCACAAGGTATTCAAAATTCTATCCTACCATTGCAATAGCAGCCATTGACTTCTAGAACTCCATTTTATCTATTTCTTTCCCTCTCTATATTCAGTGATAGGATTTCTCCTGTTTCCTGCTACCTTCTGATCAAATTTTGGGGGTGCCAATGGAACACCAACCACCCATAAGTAAATTTCTGAAATGGATGAGGTTTCAATTCTATTCAGTTTTAAAATTAAGCACTAAGTTTCAAGGCGATGAGTATGAACAACAAGGCAAACTTCTCCAAGCACATAAAATTTAATAGGATTATAAGGGATGTAGGGAATTGAAATTAATGAGGACTCTCCATACCCCAAAACTAGATGAACCATAATGTAGCTATACCAGACTCCAATGGTCTATTTACTATACTGCTCAGCTTTTGCCTATTATATTTGAAGCTCTCAAATAGACCTTTAGAATAATGTGGTAGAATCTCAGAACAATAATTGTATCAGAAATGTAGTTTTGCTGTATAGTCTTATCAACATACTTTCAATTCTTTCCAGAAAATTGTACCTCAGTACTCTGGAATATGTCAAGCACAGCCAAAATACAAAAGGACATAAAAACAAAGACCCAAGAAACACATTCCCCAGTCTGTTTTTCCATGTGTTAGAGAAATGGAGAAAACTTCCCAGGAAATTCAGATAATGCAAAATTTCCTTCTCCAAGGGTTATTGAAGTCTGATTCTCAAACTTGGAAAAATCTGAATCTTCCCAAAGGGATTCAGGTTATATAGCCAACCTAATGATGCACTGTGGGCAAAGATACCCACCCATGTTAAATCTTAAAAATCCAACTAATGCCATCTCTACACAGATGTGGAAAAAGGAGAAGCACTCATGATCCAATTCATGTCTC
>NW_025352664.1:0-2481 GCF_016433145.1 Gracilinanus agilis
TATATATATATATATATACACACACACACACACAGATGTCCCTGGCTATATCAGGGTTCACTTATCAGGGCTTCACTGTATCACAGGTTTTTAAAAAATATATATCTAATTCTATATTGCGGAGTTTCCCCTATATCTTGGGATTTTGTAGATGAATACTGTATTGTACACAATGGACGTGCAGTATGGCACACTTTTGACTGATGGAATGAAAGGCGACCAACCACAGCACTATGTTCTGTATCTGAATGCTGATTGGGCTCAGTGACTATCTATCTATCTCTTTGCTTTCCCACTACTTCACAGATTTTCACTGCAATAGGTGAGGGATCACTGTATTGTGGCCTGACTGCTCAGGGCTCCTAATTATGACCTTTCACATAGATCTATTCTTCCTAGGCTTAGACCTTTCCTACTCTTTACCTACCCATTAAAATTCTTTTATTGAATCTCATCTTTGTCCAAAAGAATGACCTTACTCTTTCTCTGTGTTTGAACAGTCTTAGTCTTCTCTATAGCCCTTGAAAGGGTCAAATCTTCTCAGGCAGCAAAGTAGATAGAGTTAGGGATTTGAATTTAGGAAGACTTGTTTTCGAATCTAGTCTTAGACATGTTGTATGACCCTAGGCAACCCTATTAACTTTTGTTTGTTGTGGTTTGCTCAATTATAAAATGAGGTTAACAATAGAAGTAGGTGCCATTGTTGTTATGAGGATCAAAAATGAGCTAATATTTGTAAAGTGTTTAGCACAGGACATGTTATATAAATGTTATATATAAATAAATATATAAATAATGCCCCTTCCTGCATTACTGAAGTGATGATTACTGAAGGCAAATAAAGTAAAAACCAAAAATTGAAGCTCTGTCCATGTTTAAACAAATGCTTTTCCTCAGAGATAATAATAAGATACTTTAGACCTTGAGGATTAAATCCCAAATTCTCTATAATCTAGAGCTCAAGGACATCTAATAAACATCTCTATCCCTCTTGACCAAAAGAAGCCCCACTCAAGGGCTTTGGAGCCTAGATATGCTTGAACTGCAGAAATAATAGAGAAGAGATCAAGAAAATTCCTTAAGATTAAACTATAGAAAATAAGGAAAAAAAAAGTAGAAGAGACAGAGCAAATATGCGTAGTTTGGAGAAAAGCCAGCTTTAAGGAAGGGTGACAGATAAAATGACTTTAAAGGTTCTTTCTAGCTCTTAGGACCTATATTCTCAAGAACTATTCCATTTAGTGAAGGTCAGAGTAAAGCAGGGTATAATTCCTTTGTTCTGAACTCAGAACCCTCATCTCAGATTGGTGAGAGCACTTGGACTGTTCTGGAACTGTACTAAGTTTTTAATTAGCCAGAGTGAAAGTAAGTAGGATAAAAACCCAGAGTTAATGTCAGGAAATGCTCAATCTGTTGTAGGGGTGTCTGAGCTGAGAGCCTGAGTTTTCAATTTCTTCTCTGGGACTTTGGGTAGTATGAGGAACCTTTTATGAGTATGCTCAAGAAAAATCTGAGTTTAATTTTTTCCCCTCTGGAAAGCAATAATAATCATTGCCAGTGTGTTGTAAAATCCAAATGAGAGAATGAATGTGGAGGTATGCTGGAAATTATAAAGTACTAGAAAAATTAAAGGGATTATGAAATGTGGAAGACATTGCACAGGCAAGTCACAAGTCTGTATGCTGAGATCTTGTCTTTTGATATTGTCATCTACTGTTGACCTGGAGAGAGTAAGGGAGATGTTTTGGAGTTAGAAGGGTTACATTTTGGTGGGGAGGGAGAGGAAGTGGGGAGAAGTATGGAGGTAGGTGCTAATAGCTCTCTGACTTTGTTCTCCAGCCATAAGCACTTCTCAAGAAGAGTACCCTATACAATTTTAGCTCAATCTGAATGTGTCCACAGGAGAAGACCTTGTCTTTGTGGAGTGTTGTGGAAGAGTTGAAGAACAGCAAATGAGACTGGAATTGCTTCCTATGATTCTTGAACTCTCAGCATCAATAGCACATATTTTCCGCATTCTATAAATTACATCATAGTGCCTCTGGCAATTACTATCTATTTTCTCCATTTTACAGGTTAAGAGACTAATAAGCTGGATATGGAATCATGAAATATTGAGTTTATATCTCACTTCTGACACTATAACCTTGTGACCTCATTCTGAGTTTGTTTCCTCATGACTTTAAGATCCATTCATTAAACCATTAAGATCCCTTCAAGCTATCAATCTATGAGCTTAAGATTTTAAGTGACTTTAGCTGAAGTCTGCATAGCAGATCAATGTCAAATATGAACTCGAGTCTTTTATTTTCAGTCTTGTGCTTTTTCCATTTTTGAGATGATACCCACAAAAACATATCTCCCTAAGGTATACAAAAGGGGTATGAATTTTAACTGACTGATAGAGGCACAGTAAAAAATAAAATCTCTTCCACTTTGTAAAACAAAGACTGAGTTATATTATATTATATTATATTATAT
>NW_025352665.1:0-5674 GCF_016433145.1 Gracilinanus agilis
ATTTATATTTATATAATTTAATAATAATAATAACTCATCTGTAAAATAAGGACTTTAATAATAATTAATAATAAAATAAGCAAAGATCCAAGGATCTTTCAGTTTTATTAAATCTATGAATCTGTGATTTAATTGCATGTTTGGAGAAAAAGTTCAGTAGTTTTCCTTCTAGGCAGAAGCTTTAAGGACTGATGCTCGTATTGCCAGCGCCTAGAAAAGAACCTGGCACATAGTTGGTACTTAATAAGTATTAGATTCATTACTCCACTATTCCTTGGCAGTTTTACCCCCTTTTTAGTGGGTTTTGATTTCTCAGATGTATAATGTTTACTCTGTAAGATTAGTACTTCAGGAGTGTCAAGAGGACCTATAGCTTCCATTTCTTTTTAAGCATCCTGAGTATCTTTAGAAATAAATCTGCTCTGGAACTTGTCATTTTGTCATTTCTTCTCATTCCTGTCCCTCCCAAATCAGTTTGTTGATAGTTCTCTGTTTCATTTTATTTTTATTTATCTCTACATTTTGTTCATACATAATTATCTTCATGTTGTTTCTTCATTAGAAGGGGAGCTCCCTGAGGGCAAGGATATGGTATTCTTGCCTTTCTTTCCTTCTTCAGGGCTCAGCAGAAAGTTTGATACAAAGTAGGACCTTAACGAATGCTTGTAGACTTGACTTGTTGACTTTGCTCAACAACTGGAAGGAAGGTGTCACTGAGGACAAAATTGATGACCTTGTAACTGTCATTTTCAAAGGGCCCCTTATAGGGACATTCCTACTCTCAGAATTGATCAGAACCCAGCAGGACAAGAGAGCAATTGAGCTGATGCTTTAGTCATCTACCTTAAGTAAATATTCCTATTACTCTATATTCCTAAATATATATTCCTATATTTTAGAAGGCAATAGGGAGCCATTAAAAGACTTTGAGCAGGGAGTTATACAATATATGGTCATAAAAACAATCCTGGCAGTAATGGAAGGATAGATTGAACAGGGTGTGAGAAAGTAAAGTTAGGAAGGTGGACAGTAATTGAGGTGGGTGACCATGAAGGGCCTGGGAGGAGGGATGAAAGGGGATGATAAGAATAGAGGAATAGAGAGAGGTCTCTGAGAAGTTTCAGAGCAGATTGGATGGGCACTGAAACTTTGGAACTTAAGAGGTTACTAAAAATGAAGCCCGCGGGCCAGCATTTCACAGACAAAGCTCAAGTTCCATCTCCTGCCCACTCTGGTGATGTATTCATAACCTCTTCAGGAGAGGTTAAGGCACACCAAGTGCCATGTGGAATTTTTATTTCAAAATATAAATTATTGAAGAAAAATAGCTCATTAGGGAAGCCATTTCCCCTTAACCAACAAGGATAAAGCAGATCATCAGTTGGGCTAATTTGCCAAATTAAAACCCAATCACTGCCTTGGAGTGTGGGTGCTGTATGCATAGGGAACGGGAGCTGCAAATTCACCTCTGAGACACTCTGGCTATTTGACTGGGAGGAAATCACTGAACCTCTCAAGGTCCTTAGAAGACTTTTCAAGACCAAGTTAGAGCGAAGTTTCCACACTGGGATATTTCCATACTTCTAAAATGACAGATTGAAACAACACACACACACACACACACACACACACACACACACACCCCAAAAAAAACAAAACAAAACTAGTCTGCCCTTGCTGGGAATGGGAATGTAGAAATATTTAAGCAATCCTGGTATTTAAAACCCTTTATCAATTGGCTCCCACTTAAATTTCCAGTCTCATTTCCCATCATTCCCTTTTCTGAAGTCCACCTTTTGACCAAAATGATGACGTGCTGATCCCTCAGTCTCTCGTGTTCTATCTTCTGAATTCTCCAAAATCTCCCATATTTCAGATGGGAAATCTATTTCTTTCTTATGCTCACCTTTCACTCTGGCCTTCTTTTAAAACAACCCTGTCGGAAGCCTTCCCTGATCTTGCACCCAACTCCAAAGGAGTCAACGCTCTTTCTCTTCTCTGCTTTCCCCTTTTAGACTAAGTATTTGCATGTATGCTGGGGCCCCACACTATCCCCAAAGGAAACTAAGCTCTTGGAAGACTAGGTCTGTTTCAATTTTTTGGCTCTTTGTATTCTCCAATAATAACTGCAGTGTCTCATATACAGTAGATATTTTTTACATTTACTTTTTTTGTTTTATTAATTAATCATGAAAAATTTTTTCATGGTTACATGATTCATGTTCTTTCTCTCCCCTCCTCCCAACCCCCTCCCATAGCTAACCAGCAATTCCATTGGGTTTTACATGTGTCATTGATCAAGACCTATTTCTGTATTATTGCTATTTGCACTTGGGTGATCGTTTAGGGTCTACATCCCCAATCATATCCCTGTTGACCCATCATACAGCGAGTATTTAATGTCTGTTTAACTATATTGTCTTCTTAGGTCAAAGACAGAATTTTAAAAAATCAATCTACAAATAGATGAAATATGGATCACTAGATAAATATTACAAAATACTAATTAAACCATAAGACCTCATGAAAGTTTTAACATTCCAATGGAATGAATGCTTTCTTTCCTTTTGGGTCTGAAGGATATCCTCAGAAGAATAGATATCCTTAGATCTGAGCACGTCCCGGCTCTCTAATCGATTCAGAGAAAAAAGACACTTCAATAACTCAGCAAAATCTCATGGTGGCCACTGGCTCATCTTACCGGAATTATCCAAATAAGTGAATGGCTACGTGGAGAAGAGGCAACCCTTAGAGTCAGGAACAAGTGGGTTCAAGTCCTGCCTTGAACATATTCTAGCTGAAGTAATATAGGTAAGTCACTTCAACTCACAATGCTCTGGGACACTCTTAAGACTATTAGCTACATAAGGAGGGGGGTTAGGGGAGTTTGGGGGAGAGGGAAAGAACATGAAACATCTAACTAGGGGAAAATATTCAAAATTAAAATTAAAATAAAAAATAAAACAGTAACCAAGCCTTATTTAAAAAAAAAAAGACTATTAGCTACAAAGGAGTTGGCAATCCACATCACGGTAGGGAGTTCCTATGCTGGGAGTTCTCTCTATTGATTAAATAACAGCTTCAGATGCCCTGAAAAAATTCAGTTGATTTCTGTGTATTTCTATTTCATCTCTCTACAGGATTGCTAAAAATAATAATAATAATAATAGCTAATATTTTTATAATGCTTACTATGTGTTTGCCAAGCACTTTACAATTGTTATTTCAGTTGATCTTCCCAATAATTCTGGGAGGTAGGTGCTATTATTTTCTTAAATTTACAGATAAGGAAACTGAGGCAAACAGGTTCAGTGATTTGCTCAGGGACTCAGCTAGTAATATTCTGAGGCCAGATTCAAATTCGGATCTTCCTAACTCCAGGTTCTAGGACTTGGTTTTCCTAAAGCATGGGTCTAACCATGTCACTTCTCTCCTCAAAAACTCCATTGGCTCTCTATTAACTGTAGTATCACCCATAAACTCCTGTGTTGTTCATTTAAAGTTCTTCCCAAACCAGATCCAATCTACCTTTCCACTCTTCTCAACCATCATTTCTCTTCACACACACTACAATCTCAGCCAAACTGCTCTTTCTTTTCTCCATACATGGCACATTTCCTGCTCTTTGCTTTGTAATTCGAGATTCCCCCATACTTAGGATATACCTTTCCCAAGCCCACTTTTCAGCATCTTTCCTTTAAGGCTTAGCTCAAGTGCCCCTTTCTAGAGGAAGACTTTTCTGACTCCTTTTCTGTTGACCCCCTTCCCCCTTTAAATCTCCTTCATGATCTATCTTGTACTGATTTTGGTAGAATATGATATGGTGGAAATAGTGAATAACAGTGTTAGATAAGGCTGTTTCCAAGGTCCTCTTCAGCTTGAAGGCTAGATTCTCCTGTAACAAGGGTGTGAAGACTACTTTCTTGGGCATTGAAGTTCAGAAGGACAAGCATTCCCTGCTCAGCCTTGAAAGTGATTTGGGACTATCATGATCATTAACCCAGAGGGCAGAATGGAGTCATGTCCTAGAATTCTTAAAGAGAAACATATAGCCTGTGAAAGACAGATCAAGAGAAAGGAGATGGTCTTGAGAGTTGATCTAGAAAAGATGAGGAGAAGAGGAGTGGCAGGCAAAAGGAGAAAGGAAACATGGGGCTGAGCTATGTCAAACAAAAGATTGCGGAGGGCCATGCGGCCCTGCTGATGCTATTAGAATGTTAGGAATTTTGTTCACTGGGGACTCCAAGCTATTAAAAAGGCACTGCTTTTTGCTTGATATGAAATCGAGAAAGCAGCCATGTTTATGTACTATTCTATTTCTCTTATGCTAAAAAATTAAAAATTAAAAAAAAGTGTTCATTGTTGTAATAGGTTGTGGTTAATTAAGTTAAATTAAATTGATCCCAGAGTCAAAAGAAATACGAAGGAAAGTGTGAACTACACCATCTCCAGCATCACCCAAGGCCACCAATGTTGTACTATGATTCTATATATGCATTGTTTCTCCTAGCTAGACTGTAAGCTCCTAGAGGAGAAAATCTATTTCACTTCTATCTTTGTATCCCCAGCACATAGTACAATGCCTGACATATTAAAAAGTGTTTCATAAATATTTGTTCATTGGCAGATTGATCTGGCCAGTCTGGCAAAAATTTTATTTTCCTTTTCCTCTCCTCCACCTAGTATTGCATGACAGAAAAAAACATTGGCTTTGAGTCAAGGAATCCAAGGGTTTCATGTCTAGTTCTTTATGGACTGTCATTTCAACTTTCTGGCCTTCAGTTTGGTCATCTGTAAAATGGAGGGGTTAGGACAAATAATCTGGAAACTTCCTAAATTCCATGAATAATTTTATTCTTGAAGAAGATACTAAATTCCAAGGTCATCAAGAGAAGAGGTTGACCCATTTGTGACTTTAGGCAAAAAGTTTATAAGTTATGGATCTTTCTCATCTTCTGATTTGGAACTCCAAGGGCTAAAATGTGTTTCTGGTTGAACAACTAATTCTCATAACTTGTCTTTTAATTTCAAATTTGATGGAAATGATTAACTCTTTTGCATTGGCTAGTGAGGCTTGTAATCTCTATTATACTCATATTTCAAGTTTGATTGGCAACATTCTAAATCCTGGCCACAGAGTCCACGATTGCCAGAGTGTTTATAATCTTGTGGGTTACCAGCAATGTTGGAACCTTTTTGGGAGGGATATCTTTGAGCAGATTTGCAGAAGTTGAGTGCCACATTGTTTAGACTTTGAACTCTATGGCTGGCACCTTATTTCTCCTAATGCATGGTCTGATTATCCTAGATAATTGTAGAAAACTTAGCCCTGGAAGATCATAACATGCCACCATCTTCTGTACTGATCTTTCGTCAGTCTTGAAGAATCCATATATATATATACTTTCCAGTCATATATTTACTTGTCCATACTTGTCTTGGACAAGTAAGTTAGCATCTCAGTGTCTGTGGCAATGTGGCCATCTCAGTTATTCCAGAGACTTTTCATGCCAGGAGTTCCTTATATTGGGGAAATCCTAGCAAAAATCAAAGGGAAAAGAAAAATTATATTGCATTACATATAGGTTATGTATGTATTCCTTCCTCCCTCCTTCCCTCCCTCCCTCTCTTTCTTCCTTCCTTCTTCCCTCCCTCCCTCCCCCTTGCTTCCCCG
>NW_025352666.1:0-8589 GCF_016433145.1 Gracilinanus agilis
CTCTCTCTCTCTCTCTCTCTCTCTCTAGCTGTCTGTTTCAGTGTGTTTCCTGTGATATTCTCCAATATGATGCTAGTAAAAAAATATTGGATTTTAAACTTGAAGACCTGAGGATGAATCCTAGCTTTTTTTACTACCTGCATGAAATTAAACAAGCTACTTCCTCTCTATAAGCCTCAGTTCCCTCGTTGTCCTTTTAAGTGAGGAAATTAGAGCACTTCATCAATAAGTACCCACAGAAACTCCCAAACCTACAGCTGTTGACAAATTTAATGGATGGGAGTTTCCCCTCCCCTTCCTGATGAATGATGGCACCTTTTAAGTAAATCCATGACCACCTCCCTCTGCTAGTCACATCTCCACCTGTCTTTGCTTTACAACCAAGACTCAATTTCAGACTGGTTTCTGTTAGCCTTTTCCTAATTCCCTGGTAACTGATAACTAAAACTTCATCTACCTTCTGTGAAATATTTTTCCTCCAATAGGAAACTTATAGTTTGATTTTCTGATAATCTAAGGTATGATCAGATAAAAAGGGATTTTTAGACCATATCTTTTCAAAGAATCTGAAGTGTCCAGAGTGGAAAAGGAGATCAAAAGAGAAGTATAATTGTCTATAGTTCTCTTTAGGTGGGGCAGTGGTCATGCTCTTCTAGGTGTGAAAGAGCTAAATAGTTCTTGGGGTTAGGAACTAAAAGAGTTGACAGACCCCTCTCCCTGGAGTGAAGGGGAATACTCAGCAAAAAGCAGCACAGAACAGAAGCTCTACTGAAATACCACCAAAGAACAATTCGGTATAGATAGAGAGTAATATAGAGGAAATGTCAGCTAACAGATCGATAACATCACTAAAGAACATCTATGGTTTTATAAAATGATCGAGCAGCAATGTCAGAGAAGAGCTTAAGAAGCATGATTTATTTCTACCACATGCTGTCCCTGGTCATTCAGGTTCCTGGCATGTGTTTCCTAACTAGGGAAGTGCTGGAGCTAGCTGGGACTCTAGAGAACTGATGATTAGTTTTTCATTTTTGAGCATTTACAGCTTTGAAATTGGCAAATGCTGCAAATCAGAGATTGAGTTCTTGTTTTCATTATTGTTGAAATTTAAGAAAGTGGTGTAGAAAATGTCAATAAGACAAATTAAACTTAAAAGGGTGTCATGTACTTTTGGAAAGCCAGTTGTAGACATTGACCATTTCAACAGTGCCTCTAAGCCAGTGGTGATAGGTAATCTGCCAGAGAATATACTCCTGAATATGTATGCTGAGGAGAATCTTTATGGTTAGTCATTTTGCTGTGCTTTTTAAATAGCTTTTGTTTTGAACCACTGTACCCTTTGGTTGGTGACAAAATGAACATATTGCTTGGTGATTAGAAGCTAAGATTTTGAGTGGGAACTGAATCATAACTGTGTACCTGTCCTGGATTTCAGGGACCTCTTATGTTAAGAGGAGTCACAGAGACTATGATAGGATTCAATAATTATCTGCATCCCAGCACTTCCCAGAGTGCCTGACACAAAGTGGGTGATTAACAAATCTGCTGATTAATTAAATAACATTTGTTTCATTAACGTTTCAGGAAAGTAGTTATTACCATTTTCCTGTCTACAGTCTTACGTGATTCCTTTCATTCTCGCTCACACTTAATAAATTAAGATCCAGAAACAGAGAGCATTTGCCTCATATTTCTACATTACTATTCATTCTTAGTTACAAAGGGATCTTTTAAAATTATTCATATTATTCCTGGGATTAAAAAAACTTATCAGTGGCCTTGTGAATGCAAAGGGAACCTATGAGACAAGAAAAAGATTAACTATGGTATTTTCCATTGTGGAATGAATTGTCAAGTAGTGAATGAAGGGGAAAGATTAGAATTCTGAGAACAGTTAGAAGCTACCCAAATATTTTGTCTTCTATGCTACTGGACAAGGGACAATTAGGATAAAAGATCTGCAAAACACTTGATGAAAAAGAAAGCCAAAGCCTGAGAGGATTTCTTGAATTGGATTGCAAATTACATGGAGAAACTTTGCAAATACTACTGTCCTTTCCCTTCTCTTAGCATCCTCTCTTACCTGTGTCTTTTCCTGAAGGCTTGAAAAAGGATTACAAACTCATTATTATAATACTGCTAATAGGTAGAATTTATATAATATATTAAGTGTTGTAAAACACTTGATATGTTATCTCAATCCTTATAACAATAGCAGAACAGTTCAATGTAAAGAGAAACAAAGACCATTTCAGAGGAGGGCAGCTTATAGCCCACTGAAGTACCTGGTGAGGTAGGTGTTAATATTCCCCCATTTTATAGATGAGAAACTGAATCTGAGAGTGGTTCAATGACTTTCTCAAGGATACACAACTAGAAAGTCTCTGAGCAACAGAATTCCAGCTTAGTCTTCCTGACCCAAAGTCCAGCACTAGCCACTTTGACATCTAGCTTCCTATTTAAGTGCCTTAAGGATAGGAATTACTTCTCTGCTCTATTTCTCCAGAATGCTTAATACATGGTGGATGCTCAATCAATAATGTTAATTAATTAAAACCTGTACCCCTTCTAAGTATTATTTTTCAGCTGTGAGTTTAAAAATAAATATCCAAATACTCCAACTATTATATTTAATAAATTTATTAATAATAACTTGAAGCAAGAAGAGAGTTAAAAGCTAGAGCAAAGAGGGAGCCAACCCAGTTGCACACATGGGAAAAAGAAGAGCTAGGGTGGGTATATACACAACTATATACAAACAATATAAGCACACAAGGTGGGGATGAAGGAGGAAAAGGATGCTGGGAGATGTAGTTCCAAGGTACAAGATTTTCTATTTATACCCAGCCTTTAGTAAAGAAGAGCAGAGAAGTGGTAGAATGGTAGCATTTATTAGATTGATTGTAAATAGGTTTTAGTGAACAGAGTACAAGAGTTTCAAAAGACCCAAGTTCTAGTCCTGATTTTGCCATTTCCTAGTTGTATGACCATTACCTAGTTATCTAAACCTTCCTTGTTCTTTATCTCTGAAATGAAAAAGTTTTAAAATTTGCAAAGTTGATATAAATAGTTTCCTTTAGGTTACCTAGCAGTCCTGAGAAGGAGCTACTAGAGATATTATCTCCTTTTTTCAAATGAAAACATCAAGGCTCAGATGGGAGAACTGACTTGAAAATGGTCACATAATAAGTAGCAGAAACAGTATTTAAAACCCAACTCCAAATCCAGTACTCCATTATACCTATGAAGCCTCAGACTGAAATTTTTAAATTTTTATTGTAGACTTTTAACATTGAAAGTATTTTGATTCCAGAGAGATTTTAAACCAATCAGAAAATTAAAAGCAGGTATTCTGCTTATTAAAGACCATTTTTGCTTATGTATAAATAGCTTGGGGTGAGTGGGAGAGAGCTGAAGGTGAGAAATTAAGTTGATGGCAGAGTACACAGGGAGGGGTGAAAAGAAGAGAATACCTCTCCACTCCTGGCACAGCTCTCACTTTGATGGCTATCTTCCAATCCTCTACTCCTTCCTGACAATTAACACATCCTTCCTCTTACCAGTGGGTAGGGGAATGGCCTGTGACTTCTGTCTGCCTGCCCATGATTAGCTCAGCCCCTGACCCTGGAATCTTAATGTAGAAAGGATAGGCGTCTATAGGGCAGAGACTTGGTGGTTTTCCCCAGCTATTTCTGGAGAAGCAGCAGCAAAGACCAGAACAAGCCCTTCAAGGGAGGTGCCTGGACAGTATGGCAAGGAAAGGAAGGGGCAAATTTAAGAGAAACAGACTGAGCTGCTTACAGCCTGCTGAGACTGCCAGCACCCCCAGATGGCTCAAAACCTGCTGCTCTTGTTGAAAATTGATTTTGGAGGTGGTGGAAGGGGGGTGTTGCGGGAAGCAGTAGCAGCAGGGGTGGGGGTGGTGGGAATGGCCAAAAGGTGGGCGGGTCAAATGAGCTTTGATAAAGACACCTAATCAAAAGGCCTTTGAGAGATGCAGGAAGGGCCCAGCTTGGAGGAATGGGCTAGGGAGGCCTACTCAAAATTCTAATCTCTGAAGGTAGGGATTTTCACTTTGTCTTATCTCTTGCTCTAAAAAGCCTACTACAGGGCACCATATACATATTGGGCATAGATTCCTTACTCAATTTGGAGAAACTCTGGAATGTGAGATTATGACTCATCCATTGGAGACAGGAAGACTTGAGAAATAGTAGTGTGGAAAAGTTGCTGAATTTGAACTTGGAGGACCTAGGTTTGGATCCCAGTTTCGTTAACTGGATGACCTTAGGTACGATTCCCTTCCAACTTTCTCCACTTCTCCAGTAATCTGTCCAGAGTCTTTAAGCTACCAAACAATCTCTAGTTGGGTAACCTGTAGTTTGAACTACATAATCTACAGTAGGCAGCATATAAGCCAATAAATGGTATTTAAGGATCTATGCTGGTGTCATATCGATTTAGAAAAGTGCATATTAATATTATCTATGCTTTATTATATTTTTATTTATTTTTTAAACATTTGCTCTTTGTATTTTAATTTGATTCAGTACCACCTCCCTATTGGGCAATGTCTCCCATCTTTACACACTGGCCTAGATACCTGCATATTACATTATATTATTCAAGACACATTTTGTGTGTCTTGCATCTTATCTAGATCAGAAATATCTGAAGATCATGGACAACATCATCTTCTTTACATTGCATTTGGAATCAGATAAATTCATATCTATGTGACTTGTCAAATCACTATCATTCTCTAGGATTCATTGTCCTGATGGCTCTTGGGAGGGAAGCCAAGCTCTGGGATCACCTGGACTAGGGACAATTCCAAAAGACCACCTTTAAAGATCACCATTTCTTTTTTTTGCCTTGTTTTTTTTTCCAATTTACCCTGAGAGTCTACTCTGGGGAATCTCTAAATAAATCTTATTTATTGCTCTAAGATATGTCTTGGATTCCCCAGGTTGGATAATAGACTTGGGTAATAGGGTCCTCAGTCCTCATGTAAGCATTCAAGGGAACAATGGTAGCTGTTACAGAACAGCCCTTATTTTACGTAACAAAAAATGCATAGAGTGCAAATGATTCACAGGAATTAGTAAATAAATTTAGAAATTCTAGAAGACTTACAATAGCCCAGATGCCATCAAAATGACATTTTTTTCTTCCTGAATCTGGGATTCCATAGAGGTTTGTGCCTTACTCCATGGATTATGCTTTCCTTATAAAGGAAGCAAATTAGAAATTGCCTGTAGAGTTATGCCCTGAAATTTTAGTGAATCTTTCCAGTTCCTTCCTTCCACCTCTCCTCTGTCCCTACCAGAGTTCTGTATAATCGCTTCTAGATATGGATAAGGGAAGCACTTTGGAGAATACTGGACCAGTATTTCCCTTCACACTGGATCTTAAGTTCACATAAATCAAGGAAACAACGGAGAACAAAGCCAAGACCTTTTGCTTCTCTATACCTTCCTGGTCCTCAGGTTGTGAATTCATATAATTGTGTATCTTTCTTTACTAGGCACCCAATCAAACATTCTTAATCTCTGGATGACAACTTGGAACTATGAACTCTTAAACTTAGGGCTGTTGTTATTGTCTATCCTTAAATTTTTTTAAACCATAACTTCTGTCCTAGAGTCAACTCGAGTATTGGTTCCAAGGCTGAAGAATCGTAAGGGGGTAGGTAATGGGGATTAAGTGACTTGCCCAGGGTCACACAGTTAGGAAATGTCTGAGGCCAGATTTGAACTCACGACCTCCCATCTCTAGACCTGGTGCTCTAATCCACTGAAGCACCCAGCTTTCCCACCCTTCATTTTCAAGAGGACCAATAAAGTCATTGGGTGCAAAGTTGTTAGCCTCACTCTTTCTTCCAGAGTCATTAAAGTCCAGAGACAAGACAAAAGTTAGGATGACTGACGTGGCCTGGGATGCAATGGATGACCTTGGCTTTTTTGATATCTAACTACCCAGCTTCTTGGAGCCACAGGTGAGAGCTGGGTGAAAGTCAGACAATAGAAATCTCTCAGATTGATGCTGTCCCCAGAATGTCCCCTCTGGATTGAAGGCTTGATTTCAGAATTATCTCTGGATAGGAAATCCATCCTTCCTTTAAGTAGGTACCAGAAATTCAAGAATGATGACAACGTTCTCCTTGAACTTCCCTTCTCTGACCACATGGGTGAGTTCCTGTAGCTCCTATTTCCTCATGCTGGTTCTTGTTCTTCTTCTGAAGGGAGGTAGGGTAGAAGAAGGAAAAAGAAGGGAGGGGAGAGCAAGGAAAAAATGTCTTATTTCATTGGCATTTGTTTCCCAAAGGGCCCGATAGCCCTTATGGTCAAAAAGGAACAATCAGAGCTCAGTTCCAACACTTCGGCAGAAACATGACCAGGTACTGGCTCCAAAGAAGGAGGGAGGGGTTGCTTAAGAAGAAATGAACATTTACAGCAGAGCATTTGCCTAACCCAGGGCAGGGCTACTCACAAAAAAAGCTAAAGCCAGCACAACCCCAGCCTGTTTTAATCTGAGCATCAACTCATTGCTCTTATAATCCTCTGGCTCCTTTCGGAAGGGGATAGGGTAGGGATTGCATACACCTCCCCCTGATCCTGACACATACCCCTTCGTGCCCTGTCTTAGTAGGGACTATGCTCTTCCAGTCCAATTTAGAGAACCCAGCTTGACTCAGAAAGTGTTAGTCGTTTTTTCCACACAGAAATTCTCTTAGCCCAGTGTACATATATATATATGTATATACACAAATTATCTATCATCTAGGCAGGGCTCTTGGAATGTTTTAAATCCTGGGGATTAAGGAACTCCCTGGCCTTGACCTTGGCACAAGTTTGGGGAGTTCATCTTAATGCCCCCATTCCTAGGGGAGGAGAGCACTCTACAGGCATTCTATTTACGTGCTTGGCATTATGGAGTTAAAAGGGCACCAGTGAAGCAGGAAGGTGATCATACCCACCTGGGTTTGGTTTTTGGCTTTGCCACTAACCAGCTGTGTGGCCTTGGGTAAGTTCCTCCGGGCCTCTTCTATAAAACAAAGCTGTTTGGCTGATGCCTTTGAAGGTCCCTTTCAGCTCTGAAACACTATGCTGTGCTAAAGCTTTTCCAGGAATAAATAGAACCCATGAGTTCTGCAAGAGTCAGTCTCAGAGAAAATTATGAAGAAAGAGCACAGATGTAAAGCTGGAATGGACCTTGGAGGTCATATAGTCCAACCCTTTCATTTTATAGATAACAAAACTAAGGCCTAGAGAAGTGACTTGCCCTAAGGGGAGGAAGGAGAACAAGCACTTATTAAGCCCTTATTGCATGCCAGGCACTCTGCTAAATAAACACTTTGGAAATATTGGCTCATTTAATCCTTACAGCATTCCTGTGAAGCAAGTTCTCTTATTTGGAAACTGAGGCTAAAAGAGGTTAAGTGAATTGCCCAGGGTCATACAGCTAGTAGCTCAGGCTGCATTTAAACTCAGGTCTCTATGACTCCAAGAAGTCTTTGCTTGGTCTCTCCCAACAAAGTATGGACATGCCTTTCAGGAAGACCTGAAGAAGATAAAAGCAGCTCTAGATTAGATCCAAGGGAGTGAGGCTGCTCTAAGATGCTTTAATTGGCTAGAATTCATGGGATGGTGAATTCTTGTCCATGAAGCTGCTTTTCTGGGTTCTTGTTCAGTCATTTCAGTCATGCCTGACTCTTCATGACCCTATTTGGAATTTTCTTGGCAAAGATCCCAAGTGGTTTGACATTTCCTTCTCCACTTCACTTAGTAGTAATATTTTGTGCATTTTCCAAAGGATAAAATAAGGACTGTCCTCAACCTAATGTACATTTGTTACCTTAAAGTCTTGTTTATAAGCCACAGATCCAAGATCTCACATTTATGGAACTCCAGACAGAAACTATATTTGGAGATTACCCACATTAAATCCTATTTGGAGACAAATCAACCAACAAGAAATAATGGCCTTTCTAAGTCTAAGATTAGATTCACTCTATTTGAGTCTAGAGTCAGAGGCCCTGGCTTATAGGATAGATCTTAAGGGTTTGCCTAAGATTATGCTAGAAACTGTTCTCCTCCAATTCCTCCTTTCCCTCAAATTCATAGTGTCGCCCTGCAGTTTGTGGATCTTTCACCAGGAATTTATTGACCCTAATGCCCAGCCTAATTCTTAAGAAAAAATATGCTGTGAAAGCCATTTTGTCCCTGATCATTTTCACCCTTAGTCATCAGAGGCACCTGATAGATAGGAGCCTTTATCAATTAATTCTTTCCCTATCCTTTGCCTAAAAAACCACCCCCTTCTCCCCTGAATTCTTTAAATTCAGGGTCACTATCTGCTAGGGTGAAAACTTTTTATTCCTGTGTTTTCTTTCTTCTCATTCCTCTCCATACCAAACCAATCTCTTTCTAGATGTTACCTTCATCTGGTCTCCCTCCTCTCATATCTCCTGAAGCTAAGAGGAGGAGCCATCATATTCCTTTCCATTGCCATTTCCAGAGGTAGGCTTCTGTCACCTTTATTACGCAATTTCTCATCCATCTGATTATAAAACTTGGTCTGAATCCC
>NW_025352667.1:0-6846 GCF_016433145.1 Gracilinanus agilis
CATATATATATATATATATATATATATGCTGTTTTCCTTTAACCCCGATCAATCACCTAGTAAATAAAGCAAATAGTGGCATTTCCGGGTCAAAAGGTATATATAGTTTTATAATTCTTTAGGCATAATTCCAGATTGCTCTTCAAAATGGTTGAATCCATTTATAGTCCCTCCAACAGTTTATTGGTGTCCCTATTTTTCCAGATCCACTCCAACACTTGTCATTTTGCCCTTTTATCACCTTAGCCAATCTGATAGGTATGTGATAATATCTCAGTTTTTTGGATTTGCATTTCTCTAATCAGTAATGATCTAAAGCCGTATTAGAGAAGAAGTGGCATGCATGCCTTGGCATGCTGTAGGGGATTCTTCCCTCCGCTGTTGAGGGTGGGTGGGGGGAATGTGTCATAGGTAGCTTGAAGGCGCAGTTTGGGCACAAGATCTCTTAAAGGCTTGCCAATGTTGATCTAGAGCATTTTCTCATATGGTTAGAATTGGCTTTGATTCCTTTATCCCAAAACTATCTGTATCTTTTGACGTATATTCTTATACATTTGGCAAAGTTTTCTATATATTTTAGGTATGGGACCTTTATCTGAGAAACTGTCTATAAAATTCTACCCTACATTTCTTCTTTCCTTCTATTCCTGACTGGTTTAGTTGTATTTGTATAAAAGCCTTTTATTTTAATGTATTCAAAATTACCCATTTTATAACTCCCAATGGTTTCTGTCTCTTGTTTCTTCATGAATTATTTCCCTTTCCATAAATCAGATGAGTAATATGTTCCTTTTCATTCAATTTTGCTTACAATAGCTCCCTTTGTTCCAAGGTAATGTATCCATTCTTGGATAATGGTGTAAGATATTGGTCTATATCTAGTTTCTGCCAGATTACTTTCCAATTTTCCCCTACAATTTTTTGACAAATAGTAAAATGGTCCCCCTTTAAAATTTCTTCTATATTAAACTTCCATATTAAGCCATCTAGCTTCATTAATTATCATTCATATGACTTGGTTTCTGGAGCAATAAACATCTTGGCTCTCTTCTTCTGGATGTGCTTTTTTATTTTTCCTCCCACTAAATGGGCATATCCATGGCCATTTGCTATCTTGTCTGGAAAAAAGATGAATGGCAGCAAAGTTTGACAACATTGAGAGCTATCTCTAAAGCACTTGGATCACGAGAATTCTATAACTACTATCATTTGTTTGAACATGTTTGTGTTCTATAGTCAGATTTGGTATTTGAAAGAGAACAACTGATGTTTTCAGAGATATCAGCAGAATTTAGAAGAAATAGTCTTGAATTTTCTTTCATTCTTTTTTGGATTTAGCTCATAGAAGCAAGCTGCTGCCATAACAGCCTAGAGGTGGGCAAATGACTGACTCAACTAAAGGGAGATAATAAGGCTCACACTTGTTGATTCACCATTTGTAATTAAGCCTGGCCATTTATACCCTTCAATGTAGAAGTGACCTGTCAGATTTGCAGAGGTATAGCTAGCCCTCTGTCAGCTTTCTAAGAAGTCCCTGTAATGTCTACAGAGTCAGGAAAGAAATGCCTCCTGATTCCAGGTACCTGGCAAAGGTATATTAAGAGTTGGTGGTCCTTCATAATTGCATGTTTGTGCACAAGTGTGTACACACACCCCTATATATTTTTTAAAGACTTTGACCCTTTCTTCCGTGCTATTCTTATTTCCTCACAGAAGTGTAACCTTCCTACTTACTGTCTGACAAGTTTCTTGATGAAGAAAACATCTGTGCTCGAAATATGCATACTCTGAAAGTCTGAGAAAAAGCAAGAGAAAGGAGAAGTACAATTTGCTCAATTTCTTTTTGAGTTAATGCCTGAGTTCTTTTGCACTTGTGGCTGTGATTTAATCCCTGGGCACCTGGGTACATGCTAATTTGCATGATTGGCCTAATGACCATTGACATGAGTTACTGAAAATCTAATTAGGCCTTTTGAGTGGAGAAGATTTTTTCAAACAGCCTGACATTTGGTGAGAAATGTGGTGTCAGCGGAATGTCTAGCTTTAATATAATTTCTAATTTGGGGAAAGGTATTGGCATGTAATTATGTGGGCACACATAGAGCAATTATCTGAATCTATCTTGAATGCTGAGCTTCTAGGCCAAAGAAGGTGAGAGCAGCCAATAGGTTTCAAGAGCAGGGACAATATGCTGCCAGTCTGCAAACTCACTGTGATGTACCTAAGGATTACCTTTGCAGAACTGGGTTTGTTAGGATGAAGTAAATGGGAATCAAGTGGATAGTTGATAACAAAATGCATTTTGTAGTGGTAGGTGAGGTTGGAGACCAGAAAAGCCAGGTAGGATGGTGAGAACAACACTGGACAGTGCCAGAAAAACCACATTTACCTAGTGCTGAAAATTCATTTGCTTTAGTGACCTGAGACAACTTCTCTGAGCCTTAATTTCTTCATCTTTCAGATGAGAATTCTATGATTTCACCACCTATGTTACCAGACCGTTGTGAGCAAAGTGCTTTACAATCCATGTTTCTCTACTAATGTGAATTAGTATTATTCTTGTTCAGAGTGCAACTATTTCAAGGTAGATCAAGAGGAGGGAAATAATTTTTGAAGGCTGACTATTAATAAGTTTGGTCTGCCCTGATAATGGAAGAACTGAACTTCCTTAATGCTGTTTGGCCCAATGAGCTTTTCACTAATCTAGGTATGAGTAGGACAAGATGCAGATCAGGATTTATTGGAGGAGAGGATAAATAAATAGAGGGATTAAACTATAGCATTTCTGTTGCTGTCCCTTTTTTCCCCCCAAAAGAAAGTGGTACAAGAATTTGCTATCTTTTTCTCCTAAGAAGCTCAAGTTTCCAGAATCTGTTTCAATTTCAAATAGGCCATGCACCAAAAGTTCACATCAGAGTACCGTAGAAACAGGCTAACCATTTTTTGGTCCTCCTCAGGATTTGAATATAACACTATTCATGCAAAATGACTTTAGAGGAAAGACTCAATTAGTTTTTGTTAGAAACATTTTTCTTTTTACCAATCAAACTTTATCTCATTTGGAGATCAGATGAATAATTGAGCCCACTATAGTCTTATTTGTGGCACCTAACTCTGCTCTGACCCCCATTGATAATTCAAGTCTAAGTTTGACTTTTACGTCTTTGAGTTAAACTTAAATGACATTGCAAACAATCTTACAGCCTCCTCTCTGTGATTAAAAGGATGGCACTGGAATTGAAGAAGGCAAAGAACAGAATGATTCTGATGCTAAGGATTGGTGATAATATCTCAGCCAAAATAAGTTGATTTCCCATTATAGGTTAGGTTGATTTCTTCACACAGAGGATCACTGGAAAGTGGTGCAGAGAGGGTCCCAAAATAATTTTCATCTTGGAAAAAAGTATTGGTATTCTGAAAGTAGTATTCAGAAAGGCAATGGAAACACACATTTTATTGTTTTACCCTTGGAGCATGATTTATGTATTTAAAATCATTTCTTTTCACTTGGAATCCAGAAAGTTTTGAGTTCAAGTTCTTCCTTGGACACATTACTGACTGCGTATCACCTCTCTAAGTCATTAAACCTCTCAATGTTCCAGAAACTAAATTGCAGAGAAGTCACAGACCCACACTGATAGAGGGGGTTTTCTCACTAGAATTCCCTATACCAGTAAAATCACTTATTTAGTCCCATTCTGACCATGTCTAAGAAAAATGAATTCCTGAGAGAAGTAGATGATCATGGGTGAAGACCATTTTGCACATTATTTCTCAGAGGTCATGATCCATCTTCATAAGATTGCAAGAAAAGAAGGGGGATCACATGTACACAACAGAGTATGTACCATGCTGATTTTACCTTACATACCTATTCTATGTGGAATTAATGTGTTATCTTACTTCATAAAATCATTAACCAAGAAGAAATTGTAATGAAAATGGCAAAGCAATCTTTTCCCAAAGTAATCTTTACATTTGGGATCAGATTCAACATGAGGTTATGTCTATTCAGCTTTTACTAGAAGAACCATTTTTAGGCCTAGAGTAGGCAACTGTTATTTTGCTGAGAAAGGACTTTCCTACATTTACCTGGTATGTAGAAACCCACAATTTTAGGCTAAATTGGATTGTAGTAGTGATTTAGTATCTGAACAACGACTTTAATGCTTAGATATAAACCTATCTTTATCACAAATATTTAGTTCCCTTAAGCAGACATCCCAGCTATGGTTATGTGAAGTAATTTTCTAGCATTAACTTCCTGAAATTTTACCAACAAACATGGTTTCCTCATTGGTGAACTCTAAAAGCAGATAAGACTGTTATCATTTTGAGATGGGAATGTCTTAAATGCTTTGCCTCAGTTTCATCAGGCTACTGATGAGCTGAAGTTCAATTTTTCCTGGATTTTTAGTGTCCACCATCAAAATAGAAGCAAAGGGGGAAGTTCGTGGGGGAGAGGGAGAAATGGGTAATGTGTTCTATGTTCCCTTGCTAATAGACCCCTTGAGTTTTGTGGGTGATAGTTATCATGGAGTCTTTTGACACTGGATTTCTTATTGAGTGTGTTTTCTCTCTGGTGACATAATCTAAAAAGAATATTTCTTAGCAGAAGCTGTGAAGACTAGCGACCAAGACTTTATAGTAACTGCCCATTGATTGGAGAATGACCAAACTAATTATAGTAATGAATGTTATGTGATATTATTGTGCTGCAAGAAATGATGAATGCAGAAAAGCATGGAAAAAACTCTATGAATTGATAGAGAAGGAAGCAGAACTAAGAAAATGATAAACACAATGATTGCAAAAATGTAAATGAAAAGGAAGATAGCTATAAAACAATCAAAAGTGAATGTTGCAAAATTAAAAAGACCTAGAAACGGGGGCAGCTGGGTAGCTCAGTGGATTGAGAGTCAGGCCTAGAGACGGGAGGTCCTAGGTTCAAATCCGGCCTCAGACACTTCCCAGCTGTGTGACCCTGGGCAAGTCAATTGACCCCCATTGCCCACCCTTGCCACTCTTCCACCTAGGAGCCAATACATAGAAGTTAAGGGTTTAAAAAAATTAAAACAAAACAAAACAAAACAAAAAAAAGACCTAGAAATGATAAAAAGATTTGATATTAGAGAAGACACAGACATTCTCCTTTTCCTCTCAACCTTTTACAGAAGCAGAGAGTCTACAGGTATGAGGCACTGAATATATTTTTTGATGTAGTAATCAGTTTTACTGATTCTCCTCCATTCCTCATTTTATTTCTTCTTCTAAAAAGTTCTTTATTATTTGAGATGGATGATTTTGTGGGAGGTGGATTAGGAGGAATATAAAGAAAAAATTTAGGTGATGTAAAAGGAAAAAACCAACATATTTTTAAAAAATCTACCTGGGGTCCATTTTATATTTGGCCAGAAGCATAAAATAGCCAGCTATGCAATACTATTTCCTATTGGTTTCTAGAGATTTAAACATCCTCGTAATTCTTCTCTGGATATGCTAGACATACACGTGACTGTACTGTCCTCAGAGATGTACAGCAGCAAAGTTAAAACATTGGGAGCCACTTCCAAAGCACTTGGATCATGCTCTTCAATATGTTCTGCCATTTGTTTGAAGATATTTATGTTGTGTAGTCAGGAAAAAGCATTTTACAAAAGACGAAACTGAGGTTGGAATCACAGCACTACTCAACAAAAGCCCCTATGGCAAGAGGTCTAAAGGTCACAAACATTTAACATATGTACTCCTTTGACAGGAACACCTTGGCTTGGCACATAATTAGCAAGAATGGGTTAAAAAAGGTAGACAATCAGGAAGCATGGTGGATGTAGATGATGAGCCTTGTAGTGCTAAAGACCTGAGTTTGAATTCTGCCTTAGATCATATCTGATATATGCCTTAGGACCTTGGACAAGTTAATTTATTTCTCTGATCTTTACCTTCCTTGTCTCAGTAAGATGGTTTAATAGGACCTGCATCACATAGTTATATCATGAGTTAACAGATATTAAAAAAGAACAACTTTGCAAGCATTAAAGTACTATTTAAATGTTAGCTTATTATAATTGTTAAAAGAGGAAACAAGCTACTATCCATCTATGAACTACTCTAATTTTCCTTCCACTCAATTTGTCTTAATTACTTCTTGTATTATTTTCACATCATGAATTACAAAGTTGACTAGAGGGTGCTTTTTGAGTTGCTTTACCCTTTTGTCAAAACTGATGCTTTTCAGGTCAATGCTAAATCACTTCTTTATCTCTAGTCCAATGATGCCTTCTTTTATATCGTAAAAGAACAGCGAAGGAGCCATTTCTATTGACAGAAATTTCAGGATGTAGCTGTACCTAATGGGGATACATCTGATGTGAACTGTTATAGTTCATCCTATAAAATCTCTTTTTCCCTAATTCCCAACTTTTCATTCTCATAGCCTGTTACTTCTTGGCAAACCGTCCAGAATTATGAAAATGATCTCTTTCATCATCAGTGAACCTTATCTCCCCATGGAAAAGGAAAATTAGGCAAGTTAGCATATTTGTTGTCGTTCAAACATTTTTCAATTGTGTCTGACCCTTCATGACCCATTTTGGGAATTTCTTGGCAAAGATACTGGAGTAGCTTGCCATTTCCTTCTCCAGCTCTTTTTTACAGATGAAGAAAATGTGGCAACCTATGAGTTGCCCAAGATTATACAGCTAGCATCTGAAGTCAGATTTGAATGCTGAAATAAGTCTTCCTGACTCTAGACTTTGCATTCTATCTATTGCATCACCGAGCATATATGTAGAGATCTTTATTCTTCATTTTAATTCCTTCGTACTTTATGTACTGTAAGTGTCC
>NW_025352668.1:0-1707 GCF_016433145.1 Gracilinanus agilis
GAGAGAGAGAGAGAGAGAGAGAGAGAGAGAGAGAGAGAGAGAAACAGACAGACAGACAGACAGACAGACAGACCTCCCTCCCCTCACACACCACACCTTTTACTCCGGTCCGTCCTCACTCACGCAAAGTACACACATGAAAAGGAATGCGCAGTAGGGCAAACTTAGGGAGTGGTTTCTATCTACACAATAGCAGTACCATTCCATCATGTCTCCTTCAATAGAATGTTCCCTCTATTGTCATCACTCTGTCACCTATATCAACTACTGTCTACTTCACTACATCTACCCACATGCTGATGCCTCCTTAATCCTCTAAAAAACTCACCTCTTTTTTCTGTCACCACTATTATCCTATATCACTTCTGCTGTATGTGGCTAAACTCCTTGAAAAAGCCATCTACAAGAGGGATATCTACTTTCCTCTTACTTTCTTCTTGACCCCCTACAATCCTGGCTTCCAATATCATCATTCAAACCAAACTGATGTCTTCATACTTATAAATGATCATTAATGGACAAATCCAAAAACCATTTCTCTAACCTCATTCTTCATGATGTCTTTGAAGCCATTTCTTATAATGATTACCCTCTCCCCTTAGATTTTGATTTTTCTCTTGGTTCAGGGGACATCATTCTCTCCTGTTTGTCCTTCTACCTATCTGATCTCTCCTCAGCCCCCTTTCCTGGATCCTCATCCAGAACATTTATTCAATCCATAAGTATCCCACAGGTTTCTGTTCAGGGCTCTTTTCTTCTTCATCTATATTATTTTACTTGATGATCACAGCAGCTCACATTGATTTAATTACCATCTCTGATTCTCAAATCTACTTATCCATCTCCTATCTCTCTGCTAACTTCCAGGCTTGCCTCTCCATCTATGTATTCAGTTTCTCCAGATGGATGTCCAGTAGATGCCTAAAGCTCAAAATGGAAAAAAAGGAACTCATTATCATTCCTTTAAAAGCTTACATACTTCAAAGTTTTCTATTATTGCTTAGCACTCCACAATCTTCCTTTTGGCTCACAAGATGACATTCTTGTCTTCTCTCTGTCTCTCTTCATATGAAATCTGTTGCCAAGGGCTAATAATTTAGTTTTTACACCTCTTAAATATACCCTCCTCTTTCCTTTGATACTGTTACAACCCCGGTTACAAATCCTCATGACCTCAGACTAGGACTATTGTCATAGCCTGATGGCATGTTGGCCACCCTTGAGTTTCTTCTTCATCCATCTTCCATTCCATTACCAAAGTTATTTCCTTAAAGCTCAAGTCAGGATCACCCTACACAATAACTTCCAGTGGCTCCCTGTTTACCCTGGGATGAAATACTCTGTTACACTGTCAAATTTCCATTCATAACCTACCAGTCTAATCCCTCTACCTTTCAAATCTTTTTACATTTTACCCCCCCATACACACTCTTTTATTCAGTATCACTGGCTTCCTTTCTGTTCCTAGAATGTCACACTGCATCATTTGGCTCCCAAAATGTTCTTCACTTGCCCCCATTTTTGGAAAGTTCCCATTCCTAATGTCTACCTTCTAGGTTCCTTGGCTTCTTTTTAAGTCCTCTCTAAAATCCCACATTCTAAAGGAAATATTTCCCAATAACTCTTAATACTAGTTTCTTCCCTGCTTTAATTATTTTCTTTTTCTCCTGCATTTGGTTTATATATATATATATATGTATATATATG
>NW_025352669.1:0-3179 GCF_016433145.1 Gracilinanus agilis
CTCTCTCTCTCTCTCTCTCTCTCTCTCTCTCTCTCTCTCAGATAGAGCTGCCATTACACCTACTCGCAGAAAAAAAATTAAAACCTAATGAATGAAAGACAAAGACCTATGCTGAGAATAGAACAAAGAGGCATCTAACACCCAGCAAGGCATTCCACCAGCTGGCACAATTCTATTGCTACCTCATGGAGGTCAATGGACTCAGTTACTTAAATGAAAAGGCCTCCAGCATTACTCTTTCAGTGTCAGCTGTGGAACCCACATAAAACTTTTCATTGTGCCTATATTCAATAACTCCCACCCGGCTCTCCCCTAGGTGACATTGCTGGGAAGAATTCTTGTTGGCAGGGCTGTTGCTATTCCCCGATGTCTGGGTCAGTTTCAGAACCTCTTGATTCCCAAGTTCCATTCTCTAAGAAACAAAGCCGATAACAAGGGGGTGTGGGGAGCAAAAAATTAGACAAAATGACTTTCTCTCCTGTTGCTTGTGCACCTTTCAATTACATTCAGTTGGATAAGTCTTAACAAATGCACTTGTTATGTGTCTGACTCAATTCTGGACTTAAAAAGCTGTCACAATTTTGGTGATGGGGGAGACAAATGATTGATTGCTACAGAGAAGAAAAGGAGAACATCAAAAGTCTCTGGAAGAAAACAAAACAGTAGAGGGAAAATTACCTGTTTCAGAAACCAGATTGATTTGTGTTTTCAATGACACTTTAGAGAATTTGAATACATCAAGAGATTTCTTCTGGCAAACTACATTTAGGTAGTTACTACAGTAGGTGCCAGTCAATGCCAGGGCCAAAGACAAATTCCATGTTGAAAGATTATGTAGTACCAGTCCCTAGAAATCCTTGGGCTTGGCTGTATATATATTCTAACATCAAACACAGTATCTTGCCTGTGGTAGGAGTTCAGCACACTGCCACTAAGTAGAATTCAGTTGAATTGAATGGGTGGTGAGCTCTTAATTTTTTTATTTAAAAATATTCCTCAAAAGAGTTCAGAGATCATACCTAGGCATAAAGTTGCTTAATTTGGAAGTACTTGCCCAGGCGTCCTGACATTCAGAGCTGCCTACTGTATTTGGGAGCCATGTCATATGAGAAATGGCTGAGGGATTGGGGATACTTGGCCTAAAGAAAAGAAGAATTGGAGGCACATTTGGAGCACTGCCTTATGGAAGAGGAGTCTCAATTTACTCCTCAGTAAGACCACATTTCAAATAGTGTTCAGTGTTGAGAGACTAATACAGAAAAATATTTTCCACTATTGTACATGTAAAATCTATATTAGGTGGTTGGTCATCTCAGGGAGGGGAAAAGATTTGGTTCCAATTTTAGGTTAAAAAATGTTTTTATATGTAATTGAGGAAAAATAAAATACATTTATTTTTAAAAGGAAAAGAATTAATAAGTTGGAGAATATCCAGAAGAGGACAACTATAATGGGGAAAGGCTTTGAGTCCACAGCACCTAAAGAATACTCAAAGAGAAGATGGGAAAGACTTGGTCTTGAAGGGATTGGGAATATTTAGCCTGGAGAAGGGAAGATTTAGTAATTGTTTTCAAGGACATGAAAGAAGAATTAGATTTATTTTATTTGATCCCAGAGGTTGATACCAAGAGCAATGGGTAGAAGTTACAAAGATTTTCCTTGATGTCAGAAAAAATGCCTAAGAGCTAGAGCTGTCCAAAATTAAAATGGACAAACTCAGAAGGTAATCATTGCTTCACTCCTTGGAGGTCTTCAAGCACAGACTGGATGCCTAATGGATTTGGATTGGTTTACATTGCTGCTGAGCTCCTCTTTGCTCTAAAACTCTGTGCCAGTGTGATTATCATCTATGGCTCTAAAAGTAGAATGAAGGCCAGGGAGCAGCAAAGGGAAAAGAACAAGATGAGTCTACTGTACAAAAGACCTAAGTTCTGGTCCTGAACACTACTAAGAAACCTTGGTCAGGTCATTTAACCCTCTTTTAGACTCAGTTTGTCACACCTTCTGTAAAAGAAGAATATTTTATTATGCTATGTCCTAACCCCTCTGAAATTCTACAATTTTATTTAAAGATAGGCAGGCTTTGACTCAGCGTAGTATAGCAATGAACTTTCTAGTGAATTAGAGTAGCCTAGAAATGCAATGGACTGACAGCCTAAAAAAGGTAATAAGCACCTTATGAATACATCAAAGACTGGATCAACCATCTATCTGTCAGGGAGAGTAGTAAAGAGAATTTCACGTGAGCAATGTGTAAGAGGGTTATCTTAGATCCTCTAAGGGATAGAGATTCCTTCCAGTTCTAAAGTTGATAGTATCATTGCATTGCAAGGGATGAAGGACTCAGTGACCTGCAGACCAAGATTCTGCAGTGTTGTACTTGTCCAGAGGTCCATGTTAGCCTGGTTAAGTTTTTTATTAAATAGTGATTAAGAGGCTGAAGCTTGGATTCCATCTCCACTTGTGTCAGGCTCACTTTGTTCCAAAGCCAGTGTGATTATCCTCTACTCCCCTAATTCTGGCATAATCTTAGTCTTAGCACTTGAAGGAGACTTAGAGACCACCTAGACCAGCCCCTTTCATTTAGTAGATGAAGAAACTAATGCTTAGAGGTGCCAGGAAACTCACTTATGATCCCATAGTCAGTCAACAACATTACTCAAACCCTTGGTCCAGTGCTATCTCTACCATACTATTCTGTGTTTCTCATGACTGTATATATGGAAGGGTAAGTACTGGGGGTCTTGGTGAAAGAGGTCCTGACCTCAACAGCTTGCTTCATTTTGGTTCCTCTTGAGGGAATCCTAGGGATTCCTTCCATGCCAACATAGCATTTCTTCTGCAGAAGAGAACTGTGGAGTTAATCACTGGAGACAGCATTGAAAAACAAGAATTGATAACCCCATTTTCTTTAGCCTGGTTCTCTGGACACCTCAGATCCCAGATAATTCAAAGAAATGATCCAATACCCAAGATAAAGGATGTTCATAGGAGCCCCCCAAAAAATTAGGTGCAAATCACTCTTATCCTTCTGAGCCAAGAAGAGGGAAGAGACAGCAAAAGTAACAGTCTTCTCAAGGTTTTAGAAATAATCATGAAGAACTTGCTGTGCTATTAAGAATTTGATGGTCCTTTCAATGAAGAACCCTCATATCATGTTCCTTAGTTGGTCAGCTAGA
>NW_025352670.1:0-5706 GCF_016433145.1 Gracilinanus agilis
ATTAGAGGAACTGCTTTTCAACTCTAAGAAGGGAGGGAAGTGTGGGGGTATATCATGAATCATGGAATCATGGAAAAATATTCTAAAAAAAAAAAGTTCATCCACCCTGGTGCATTCAAAATTTATTCTTACACAAACTTTGAAAGACTTTAGAACTATTAATCAACACAATGATCAGCCATAATTCCAGATGATTCTAGATGAAACATATTAGCAACTTCCTGGTAGAGAAAAGATGAACTCAGAGCACAATGTGAAATAGATTATTATTTTTGATCTTGACCAATGTGGATATATGAATTGCTTCACTATACATATACATAACGACTTTTCCCCTGCCCTTGCTTTCTTAAAGAGAAGTGGGGAGGGGAGAATGGAGATTTGAAAACAAAATAAAATGTAATTTCAAAAATAATTAAAGAAATTCCTGGTTTAGATTTAGATTTAATTTAGAAAATTAAATATCAGTAATCTCAGTTTTTGAAACCTGGTCCTGGTATAAGTGATATTTACAGCAATGACTTTCCTTTGTAAATCTAATCCTAATTTTAAACTAAGGTGCCTCTTCATACAATTACCACTATTCCATCCCTTAGCTTCCTGTGGACTCCTTCTAGCTGCACAAAAAAAAAAGGAAACTGAATATATTGTATACATTTAATGTTTCACAGAAGCGGGAGGGGGTAACCAACTCTTCCTATATATTTATCCCTTAGTACTTAAAAATCAATTGACTTTCTATCAAAACTTCAGAATAGCCTTCCCTTTACTTCAGCTGCCCACTCACTTGCAATCACTGGCAGCCTCCTTTGCAGTCCCATAGAGAGTGACAAAGAATATTGCTTCCCAAAGCCTTTTGCACATGCATGGCAACTGATTTGATAGAGAGCCTGTGAGGTAAAAAGAGGCATGTGGTATTGTGGTATTTGCAAAGAGAGTCCTTGGAAGGGAGTCTCCAAAGGGAGTTTCTACTAATGAAATGCCAGCCTCCTCCCATGGGGATATCTCCTTTGAGACATTTTTATTAAGCCTTGTCACATAGAGGGCTAGGGCTGGGTGCTTTGAACATTTGGGAATTAACCTAAGGCTAGCAAAGAGAAATGGGATAAAATTGTAGATTTATAGTTGGTGGTTTCCCTTGAAAGACCAGAGTGCTTTTGCCCAATAATAGAAAACCTACCTATTTCCAAGGACCACTTGCTCTAAGGCTACCTCAGGAATAGAAAAAAAAAAAAGCAGCTATTCTCAGAGCTATTCCAGAGTCACATGGGGCAATGGACAATGAGTATTCTCTGTGTCTGGATAAAGAGGTTGATAAAACTAATAAATACATGAAGGCAAAGATTAGGTGGGAAAGGAGGCCAGATTTGAAACATAGCTCTGTTGGTAGTTAATTTGCATATATTCCTCTTCTGTTAGCATACCGAAAAGAGTAGTGGATTTGGTGGGACATAGGTTCAAATCCTGGCTCCATAACTTACTATTTCTATAACATTAGACATGATATTTTTCCTCTCTGGGACTCATTTTCCTTATTTGTAAAATGAATTAAATGACCTTTAAAGCCCCATCAAGATAAGAGCCTTGATCTTTCATTAGATATTGAATACATCTACATTAGCTAATTTTAGTGTCATTGCCAGTGTCACAGTTAGCATAAAGTGAATGGAGCTTTGCCCCATTGACATCTAATGACAGCTATTCCTACATTTCACGTTCGGTCCTCTGACATCTCTATATTTTGTCTCTTTTTCCAGGACTTGCCATTATATGAAACAATAAGTCCTCCAAGTCCTAAAACCATGAATTTCTCCAAAGGTCAGTCTTTACTCCCAAAGTCCTTTGAGGTATTCCTCTTCTACTGATGCAATTGCATTCTTGCCCAGAATGCCCTCTGAAATTCTGGCTATTGTTGTTCAGTCACTTCAATTATGTCTGACTCTTTATGACCTCATTTTGGTTTTTCTTGACAAAGTTACTGGAGTGGTTTGACATTTCCTTGTCCAGATAATTTTACAGATGAGGAAACTGAGGTGCCCAAGGTAAAGTGACTTGGCTAGGGTCATATAACTAGTAAGTGCCTGAGGAAAGATTTGAACTCAAGACAAGTCCTGATTTCAGGGCTGGCACTATATCCACAGTGTGATCTAGTTGCCCTCTGAAATACTGTTATGTCTCCAAATATCGATTTCAACTACTTTTGCCCTAGGTAAAAATACTTCTAGTTAAAGCTTACTCATATCATTCAAGTAAGATAGGTACTTTGAGCATTTCAATACTGATTTTACAGAAGATGAAAATAAAGATTAGAAAGAAGTTACTTTTCCAAGGTCACATAACTTATAACTTGTAGGTCTGGGATTGAAGTCCAAGTCTTAAGCTTTTTCTCTTTTACCATATTGACTCTTTCTATTCATTCCCTTTCAGACTATGATACAGTAGAATGTTAAAGTGAATTTCTCACTGTATTTCCTTTTTATAATTCAGGGCTTTACAAAATATCAAAAAGCCTAAGACTCAGTATGTTATATATGTATTTGTATTTATTAGGTAGGCAAGGTAGGTTGAGAGGGGGAAAAGGGAAAAGCAATGAATATAAGGGGAAATTTTTTCTTTCAAAAGCCTAAAAAGCAAATTTTAGTTTCTATCCCCTTAGCCAGCACAGACACTTCCTCCAAGGGGGCTGACTGGAGCTCCTTTCTTATATATTATTTCATTGAGAGTTACTCTTCCTCTCTGGGACCAACGTACAGACTGAGAGGTTGGAAAAAAAAACTTTTTTAAATATATTTTTATTTATTTGATTAAATATTTACCAGTTATACATAAAAAGCTATCACTTAAAAAATTAAATTCCAAATTCTCTCCCTATTTTCTGTTCCACTACCCTCCTTGAGAAGCAAACAATTTGATATTGAAGGCAAACAATTTGATATCAATTATACAAGTACTTGGAGTCATGCAAGATATGTTTCCAAAGTAACAATATTTCAAAACAAAGACAAAAAAAAAAAAACAACAGCTTTATAGTTCATTCAGAGTTTATCAGTTCTCTCCCTCCAGGAGTGGTTAACATTTTTCAGTGCAGGTCCTTTGGAATTTCTTGGATTATGTTTTTTCAGAATAGCTAAATCTTTCACACTTAATCATTCTTATAATATTGTTTCCCTAATCAAGGGTGTTTTATCAACAGCTTTTCCTAAATATACTGAAATAATCATATCATTTTTGTTGCTTTTGTTATTGATATGGTCAAATAGTGATAGATGACTTCATATGACTCCCAGATTTTTCTGAAGGAGTCATGATCATTTCTTACAGCCCAATAGAATTCCAATCACAATCATCTATCACTATTTCTTCAGCCATTCCCCAGTTGATGGGCATCCCCTAGATTCCCAATTCTTTACCACCACAAAAAGAGATACTATAAATATTTTTGTACCTTCAGTCTTTTTCCCTCTTCTTTGATTTCTTTGGGACCCAGACCCAGACTGGCATTTCTGGATCAAAGTTTTATATGTCTTTGTGTATGGTTCCAAATTGCTTTCCAGAATATTTGGAGTAGTTCACAACCATAGCAATGGTGCATTAGTGTCCCAGTTTTTCCACATTGCCTCCAGTATTTGTCATTTTCTTTTTCTTTCATGTTAGCATTTATCAAATTTTCAAAAAGTTTATATAGTATTGAGATTAATTATTCCTTTAGTGTTTGGTAGAATTCACTTGTAAATCCATCTGGTCCTGGAATTTTTTTCTGAAAGAATTCAAATGGCTTATCAATTTCTTCTTCTAAGCTAGAGTTATTTAAGAATTCCATTTCATCTTCTACTAATATGGGTAGTTTATATTGTTGCTACATTTCATTTAGATTGTCAGTTTTATTGCCATATTATTGGACAAAGTATTTTCTAATGATTGCTTTAATTTCATCTTCATTAGTGGTATAATCACCCTTTTCATTTTTATAATAATAATTTGATTTTCCTTTTTCAAAATTAACAAATTGTTTCCTATTTTATTGTTTTTTCATAAAACTAACACCTACTTTTATTTTAAATAATTATTTTCATTTTGTTTTTTACTTCAATTTTATTAATGTCTCCTTTGACTTTCAAGATTTCCATTTTTGTGTTTAATTGGGGATTTTTAATAGAACTTCTATCTTTAAATTTTTATGTCTAATTAATAGATCTGTTTTTTCTCATTTTGGTTGGTTTACACATTTAGTGATATAAAATTTCTACCATCTACTGACTTGACTGAATCCCACAAATATTGGAATGTTATCCTATTAATATCATTATCTTCAATGTAATTACTGATTGTTTCTAAGATTTGTTGTTTTACCTTCTTATTCTTTATTTTTTTAATTTTAAATTTTATTTATCTGTATCTTTGTCACATTAGTATATCCAAGTACTTTTCTTCCCTCTTGATTAGAGAAAACATCATTTGACAAAAAGATATATGCACATATAAAATAATATGTTGCTTATTTCCAAAATAAACATGGTTAGATGCCACAGAGTAGGTGGCAATGCCTTAACAATATGTGTGTTGCAAAGGCCACTAGGACCTCTTCCATCCTTATCAAGGGGAGTCCTAACCTTCTCTCATTTCATAGAACATCTGTTCATTCTTTAGAAAGAGATTATTTAGTTTCCAAATACTTTTTAATATATGATTCTATGGCCCTTTATTAAATGTAAATTTTATTGCATTATAATTTGAAAAGAATGCATTTAATATTTCTACTTTTCTATTTTGAGTTGTGAGTTTTATTATACCCTAATACATTGTCATTTTCTGTGAAAGTCCCATGTCCAGCAGAAAAAAAGCGAATAATCCCTGTTTTCATATTTAATTTTATCTAGAGTTCTCTATTTCTAAATTTTTAAAGATTCCATTCATTTTCTTTACTTCTTTTTCATTTATCCTATGTTTGGATTTATCTAGTTCTAAGACAAGAAAGGTAAACTACCTTGCTAATATAGTTTTACTATATCCTCCTATAATTCACTTAACTTTTCCTTTAAGAATTTGGATAGCTTTAGTATTAGTATTATTTCACTGACATGGTGCTTTTTATTGAGAAGCAATTTCCTTGTTTGTCTCTTTTAGATTTATTTTTGTTTTTGTTTTGTTTAAGATCACCATCGCTAACATGGCCTTTTATACATCAGCTGCAGCATTATAGATTCTGTTCAATTATTTTATTTTTACCTCTCTGTGTGTTTCTCTGTTTAATTTTTTTTTCAAACAACATACTGCTGGATTCTGGTATCTAATCCATTTTGCTATCCACTTCCTTTTTATGTGTGAGTTTGTGCCATTCACATTTACTATAATGATTACTAACTGCATTTCTCTACATTTTATTTAATTTTGTTTTTTCCTTCCCCTTCTTTTTTTTCAATCCTGTCCCTTCCCTGAAGTCTGTTTTATTTCTTACCACTGCATCCTATTGTCCACTCTTCCTTTTATCACCCACCCCTTTTCTCTGACCCCCTTCCTCTCTGATTTCCTATTGGGTAAGATAGATTTCTATTAACAGCTAAATATATCTGTTTGTTTATTTGTCTCTCTCTCTAAATATATATATATATATATACACAAAGATATATTCTATATAAAGATACATATCTTAATATATAAAGATACATATAAAAAGATATATATCACATATAAAGATATATATATGTA
>NW_025352671.1:0-3902 GCF_016433145.1 Gracilinanus agilis
CTCTTTCTCTCTCTCTCTCTTTCTCTCTCTCTCTCTCTCTCTCTCTCCCCAAATGACTGCATTATTCTTACCTACTCACCCAAGCAAAAATAATCATTCACCCAAGAGAAAAGGGGGACAGGGGAGATGGGACACCTGCCTTCTAGACTGGGAACAAAAAGTGTTAGCACGGTGTCTGGCACATAGGTAGTACTCAATTAATGTCTTGTTGATTTGTTGGTGACCTGACACCTCCCTCCATCCTCTGGGAGCTTCACAAGGCTCAGCCTATTGATCATGCCAGCTGAAAGAGACCTTAATTAAGGGTCGCCCAATGAACACCAGCTCTCCCTCCACCCCCACACACCAGCATCAGTCCATTTCAGAAAGGCTGGTTTTCCCCTTCATTTCATCTGTACGTCTTACAGACCAGAGAAGTGATTTCCAGCGGCCACCAAACCATTTGCTGATCCCTGTGGAGTCGTTTATTATAGGTTCTGGCCTGTACTATTACTGGGAAAAAGGATCGGGAAAGACACTGAGCCTTGATTACAGGTATCAATACAGGGGAATGTTAGCTGTACCCGAGGCCTTGCCCTGAAATACCAGAAGAGTGGTAATTTTACGTTATGATGGGTACTAATGGTTTTAATGATGACCAAGCACCTTACAAGTGATTGCTTTAGCCTGGAAAGTGACCTTGGCAATGGCACCCAAATGAATACATCTGTTGATTGTCCCATCCCTCGCTGCCTTGAATATTTACACAATCCCCACGAATGCTCTACCAGTCCATTTTAGGCATTGGTTTGGATTTCCGTTTTTCCTTGCTGGTCTTTTGTCTCCATTTTTCTCAGGCAGAATGTGTCTTTCTGTCCTCCTTGCCTAGAAATAACTCAAGGAGAAAGACTCTGGAGACGCATTAACGGGTCCATCTGCTTCTGTCTTTTGCCCTTCTAGGGAAACAGAAGTACCTGTGTGCCAGCAGGAATGATTGCACCATCGATAAATTCAGAAGGAAAAATTGCCCGTCATGTCGGCTCCGAAAGTGCTATGAAGCAGGGATGACCCTTGGAGGTATGTTCAGACGTTTTGTGCTTGGAGCGGATTTTTCTCTCACATAATCTTGAGACAGAATCAAAGTTCTAGATACGGGTCCGCTTAGGCAGCCTGTGATATTCTAGAACCCTCTGTGGTTGGGTACACTGGTTGCGTAGCGGTAAGCGGCCGCGTCGCCACAGATTTGGTCCCCTGTAGGAAATCTCAGTGTTCCTTGCTTACATGGCAGCTTGGGGTCAAGGGGCTGAGCCACACAGTTCTGTTCTGGGCTCTGCCCCAAGTTTTGAGGCGTGCATGTCTGACACGGGCACAACAGAGGGAATAGGGAAGGGCTTATTAAAGGTTCTCAAAGATGGGGCCATGGCTGACTGCTGCAATACAACCTTATCCCTCACTGCCTGGCCCCTTTAAGGATTCAAGCCTGAAACCTCAGGCAGCTCCAAGTATAGCTCTGTATACAGAGGAACACAAATAAAGAAACACGGCTTAGAGGGAACGGCCCTGGATTTGAGAGGGTTATACTACGTGGCCTCCAAAATCCCATCGACCTCAGAATCTCTGCTTCTATGATCATGTGCTTGGGGGAAAGCCAGCCTCATAGATCGATCCCCAGAGCTACCCTCTGCTAGCCAATCGGTACCTGAGTTCTCATGTTCTCGCCCTTGTCTCAAAGCACTGAACTCTGCCAGAAGAGGGCTGAGTTCTGGCTTTGATCGGGTACCAACTGGAAGACTCCAAATGATGGAGAGGTCGGGGCCCTTGTTAGGGCTTGGGGCAAGAGCTGTCTCTTCCCCGTTCCCCTTGGGCTTCGTGCTGCCCATCTCAGCTCTGGCCTGCCCGGAGCCCGTGTCTTGGTTGCCAGATCCACCCAGTAAATTTCCTACTCCACATTACCCAGAGATGGAGAGGAATGTTCATCCTTTTCTCTCCCAAGCCATGTAGGTAGGTGGCATCAGTTTTTGGAGGGGTTCTGCTGTGGGTCTGGAGCTGGCCTGCTACCGAGAGGAGACACTTAACTCTTTCACAGGGGGCACTCCCCTTGCCTCCCCCAACCCTTAGCTCAGGCCTGCCACCAACCCAGGCTCCAGGCCAGAAGGTTCCAGCCCAGTTTGCTGGTGCTCTGGCCAGTGGCCGGGGTTCAAACTCCAGTCCTCATTTCTCTGTGTTTACTTCTGGCCAGAACCAGTAGCCCTCCCCTCCCCTCCCTTCCTCCCCCCCCCCACTCCCATCCGCAGCCCAGAATGCTGCTTCCTTCAAGGCCTTGCATTTTTCATGAGGAACACTGGCTCATTAGGCCACACTTTGATTCCACAATCAGAATGGGAGAAAGGCAAATCTCTTTCCGTTACCCTGGTGCCTTATTATTATAGGTGATCAGCCCAGAAAACACAAAGAGCCCAGTACACAATGCCAGGCCCTCTCTGCTCCCTCCTCGGGGCTCATTTAGAGTAATTGCACCTCACTGGCTGTTCCCTTACCCGCTTTCAGAAGGAGATGCCCCATGGCTCTCTGCCTATGGGCATATCGACCAAAGCTGCTCATTTCCACTTGCAGATTCAGAGTCCATCTCTTCCCCCACTCCCACCCTGGTAGTACCCACCAAGACTTTTTTAGCCTCTCCCTTCTATCTCAGACTCGATCCCAAGTATCGGGTCTAAGGGAAGAGAGTGTTATGGGCCAGGTGATCGGAATCTGAAGGCAGATTTGAACCCAGGACCCCCTATCTCCAGGCCTAGCACTGTCTCCACTGAGCCAGCCACGAAGGTGCCCCCATGCCAAGAATTTTCAATGGCGATGGGCCATCACATACCCATTAAGATGACCAGGAGGCTCCAACTTCCCAGGCCCTGGGAGGCCCCCATGAATGGTGTCTCATGCTGCCGTGCCAGCTCACTCACAACTTGCACATCTTAGCAAATAACTGGGAACCAGCCTGGGAATGACAGCTGGCGTTGTGATAACACCTACTGGCCACGTCCAATCTTCACCATAGCTCTGGGAGAGGACCAGGACTAGCAAAGGGCCTTCCTTCCCAACTTCCCTGGGGAGAAGTAGAGGTGGGGGGGGCATTACTATCCCCATCTTCGAGATGGGGAAGTGGAGACTCAGAGAGGGGAACAGACTTGCCCATCGTCACACAAATAAGAAAGAACAAAGTCAGCATTTGAATACAAGTCTTCTGTCTCTTTGTGCTCTAATCAACTGCCTTGAGAACACACAAGCCAGAATGACTGAGCTAGAAGGAACCTTAGAACTTAGGACAGGACTGCCAGGGCAATAAGAGTCAATGCTGGATTAGGGCAGGGGGTCCTACCCTTGGCCTCATCGTGGACTCCCACACACAACCCTTTGGCTCTCCGGGGAAGCCTAGGGACTTCCTTCTCAACATCACAGTTTTAAATACATGAAATAAAATAGCTGATTCCAAAGGAAACCAATGCTAGTGAAACACAGCTAGCAACATTTTTTAGACCAAGGCCTGGGTGAAGGCCCACAGCATTCAATTCTTTAGCTCTTCCAAAGCATTTTCCATCTATTGACTCATTCGATCCTCACGATAACTTGCAAAGATCCAAAGCTCAGAGAATAAAGGACCCTAAAAGAACATTGTTTCACTAATACAGAAGGATCTCAGTTTATTGAAATCCTTTGTTTTCCCATTGACTCTATTCTTGGATATGGCCTTCTTCTGCCCAGAGAACTGTCCCTTGTCACAAAAAATGTTGTTTTGTTCTGGGCCTGCAATTCATTGGCCCAGTGAGGAAATTGCTTTGACCAATGCAGATCGGGGACCTACTCAGAAACTTAGAGAGTCACCTGGGGCACTGAGAGCAGAAGGAACTTGCCTTGGGGTAGGGGAGGGA
>NW_025352672.1:0-3829 GCF_016433145.1 Gracilinanus agilis
AGGAAGAGAAAAAAGAATTTGAGACCCAGGCAGATGACAATACTTATCTTTAGCAGAAAAAATAAGCTAGCCCAAGTCTAGCATCAAGCTGGCTGCTGGTTCCCAAGATGGCAGTTAAGGAAGGCTCACCGATTAATGCTATTTCAAAGGAATGTCTTCATTTGCTCAGGTGTGTGGGGAAAGTGGAGGACAGAAACCCATGGCATCTCAGTGAATAAATTACTCAGATTGAGTGTGTCCAAAGAATGAGCAGCTTTTTATTGTTGCCATTAATTAACCCCATTTTGTCTTCAAGTGTCCATCTAGCTCTCAATCCATCTAAGCTATAAGAACCTAAGTGAAATGAGTGAATGAGTGGCTAAACAAGGGTTGGGCAGCTACCCAATACAGGCATTGTAGTCAATCAAAATAACCCTGAGTTAAGCGACTCAAGTCTTAGATTTGAACTCCTACTCTGGCACTAAGATTCTGGGTTAAGGTCCTTCCATCTCTGGAAGCCTTTCTCAGTCCTCTTTAATCCCTTCCTCCTCTCCTATTCTTTGTTATTGAAATGGTTCTGCTTGGTTTTGATTTTAAGTTCTCAACACAAAGGAAAATATAATTAAAGAAAAGAAAAATATTTTTTAAAAAATCTTAGTGCTCCCATCGATTATCTCCAATTTTTTCTGTAGTTATCTTGTTTGTATGTAATTGTTTGCATGTTGTCTTCTCCACTAGACCGTTAACACCATGAGGGCAGGGACTATTTTTATGTCTGCTTTTTGTATCCAAAGTGCTTAGCACAGTGCTAGCCACATTGTAGGCGCTTAAAAAGTGCTAGGTGACTTACTAACATACAAGTAAATCATATACCTTCATTGAGCCCATTTTCCTCATCTGTAAAATGAGATAATAGTGGCACCTATCTCTCAGGGTTGTTGTGAAGATCAAATGAGATAATATTTGTAAGGTTCTTAACATAGGCATGGGGGATGTGGGTAAGAAGCTGTGTCGGGGTAATGGGGGCATCAGAACAAGCCATTTTATGGGGTATTTACGGTCAGTAGAATGAAAGCTCCTTGAGGACAGGGATGTTATTTATATTTTTGTCATTAGATCTTAGATCAAGAGCTGGAAGAGGCCTCACAAGGCCTCAGATTTTACAGATGAAATGACTGAATCCAAGAGAGGTTAAGGGACTGGTCAGTGGTCACACAGATAGCAAGCATCAGTCAGGATTTGGGACTGGCTGTTCTGAAACCAGAGGCACCATGTTTTTCATTGGACTGGTTATCCTCTCACCATCTGTGCTGCTATTACACCCTTGGATTTAAAACCAGGCCCTGGAGGACTTGATGTTTTCAGTGCCCAAACTTCCATTCAGAGGCTGTCCTTGGTTGGCAAGTGCTTCTCTGACCCACCATATCAAAGCACTCCAACCATGCACCAGCCGTCCCATCCACTCCACTCCACCTCTGACTTTCCAGTTCTGGAACCATAATCAAATCAATATAATTGCTCCCGAAAAGGATAGCTTAATTCCAACTCATATGTGAATGACTAATGGCCCTTTTACCTTCCCAGAGTTCTTTTCCTGTTTTAGAGAGGCTACTTCTTAAGGCAAATGATTCTCTAAACTGGTACTCGGGAAATTTGAAGGAGGTAAGAGGTGAGCTAGCTGGTATGACTCCATTCACCATTCTTATAACTTTCTAATTTAATGAGCCCTTGCCTAACCATCATTGCTTTATCCATCACCATCATTAGCCATGAAAGCTATCATTTATATAGCACATCCGATGTGCCCCACCTTGTGCCAACCACTTTCCAAATATTAGAATAGAAGCTTCTTGAGGGTAAGAATTGTCTCCAATTTTGTATTTAGGTCTTCATTGCTTGGCACAGTCTTGGGCCCATATTTCATTCATTCATTCATACATTCGTTCATTCATTCCCACTGCCTTTCTATCTCTAATGCTCACCATAGTATCTGCCATGCAATAAATACTTTATCATTGTAGAGTTGGGTGGGGACTTCACAAATCTTGGGTCTGAGAGTCCCTTCTTAAAGCCACTAGATTTTTTTTAACCTTTACCTTCTGTCTTGGAATCAATACTAAATACTGATTCCAAGATAGAAGAGCAATAAGGACTTGGCAATGGGGGTTAAGTGAATTGCAACTAGGACGTGTCTGAGCCCAATTTTGAACCCAGGACCCATCTCTAAGCCTGACTCACTCTCCACTCAACCCCCCAGCTGCCCTAAGCCACTAGATTCTTAAAAGATTAATCAGAGAATGCCTTCACCTGGAGGGCACCCAAACTCTTGGTTTGTGTCCCCAGTGCCTGGCACATGACTGGTACTCAATAAAGCTTGATTAAAGTAAACCGAAGGTTTAAAAGTTGGGAGTGGGGTATGGAGAGTTGACCCATGTCTAACCTAAGTATCTAGACTTCTGTTTCAGATGTTTCAAAGTCCACTGAGAGACTATCCCCCTGGGCCCCCTCCTTTCCTTGGGCTGTATGGACAAAGCTTCTGAGAGAGCAGATAACCAGGGTGTTATCTAAAAAAAGACTAGCCTTCTCTGCCAGGATCTCCCTCAAAGAGCCAGATTAATATTTATTTATTGTTGTTATTTCCTTTGAGCTAGAAGAGTGGGGTAAGCGCCTGGGTGAACCCAGTGACACCTCAGGGAAAGAGGTCTCCTGTCTGCCAAGTGTCCATCCTTTGGCAGGAATTATGAATCATGCTCTCCCCATGGAATTAACAGCAACCCAACAGCAACAGCAATCCACCAACTTTAAAATAGTGGGATTGTTGGGTAATGACAGGGAAGAGGCAGAGATGTGGTCTAAAAAACTTTATACTCCTAGTTGGGCAAGAAGGTCCCCCACTTCCCAGCATCCCCTTTCCCTGGGATTTATTGATGCTTCTTCCATAGTTGGACTTCACCAGAGTGTGCGGGTTGATTTATATGGTCCAGGCAACGGCGATGAAACTTGGCTAGTTCATTTGTCCAAGTGCTGCTCAAAATGGAGAATTGTAAGGATTTCATAAAATCAGGACTGGAAGATCAAAGATCACAAAATCACACAGAAATCACAGATTTAATGCTGAAAAAGGGAACTTGGAAACCATCTAGTCCAATTTCTACTCTATCAGGCAATCATTCAAGTAACATTTATTCAGCCTTTTCGATGCCATCAGGCGAGGTGGCACAATGTTTAGAGCTCCATGCCTGAAGTCAGTAAGACCTGAGTTCGAATCTATTATCAGACACTAACTGTGTGACCCTGAGCAAGTCATTAACACTGTTTCCCTCAGTTTCCCCAATCTTTCAAATGAACTGGAGAAGGGAATGACAAACCACTCCAGTATTTTTGTCAAGAAAACCCCAAATGGAGTCACCAAGAGTCAGATACAATTTAAATGCCTGGACAGCCACATGTTCTTAGGTACTTTGCTAAGTCCTGGGGATACAAAGAAAGGCCCAACACAGTCCCTGCCCTCAAGGAACTCATGGTCAAATGAGGAATTAAATTACTCACCCAAGATCACACAAGGAGTGAGTAACAGAGGCCAGATTCAAATATAGGTCTTCTGTCTCCAGAGTCTGAGGTCAGATTTGAACCCAGGACCTCCCATCTCTGGGTCTGGCTCTCAATCCACTGAGCCACCCAGCTGCCCTCAAATCTAGCCTAAGATACTTCTTAGCTGTGTGACCCTGGGCAAATCACTTAACCCCCATTGCCTATTCCTTACTACTTTTCTGCATTGGAACCTATACATGGTATTGATTCTAAGACAGAAAGTAAGGGGAAAGAAAAAAAGAAAGAGAGAGGGGAATGG
>NW_025352673.1:0-5136 GCF_016433145.1 Gracilinanus agilis
ATATATATATATATATATATATATATATATATATCTACGAATATAATGTCTAGACTCTTTTTTTAGTCATGGCTGTCAGGCAGCCTAATAATTGTTTGTTTTAAATTCTTATCTTCTCTCTTTGAATTAATGCTACATATTAGTTTCAAGGTAGAAGAATCATAATTAGATAATCAGAGTTAAAGGACTTGTCCAAGATCATACATCTAGGAAATAAGTGCCTGAGAACAGATCTAAACCCAGGATGTCCTATCTCTAGTTCTGGTTCTCTATACATTGAGTGACCTAGCAGTCCTTCCAATAATTTTAAAATTATTTCTTTTCTATATTTTTCTATTTTTTCAAGGTTAGTTGTTTTTCTAAATGAAATATTTCACAATTTATTTTATTTTTCATTCATTTAATTTGTTTTATGGCTTTTTGATGTCTCATGGTATAATTAACTTATATTTGCCTAAATCTAATAATCAATTTTTGCACATTAATGTTTTTATAAAATATCCTGAAGATTGAAAATACCAATAGCAATACACTGAAACTATAGGAAATGGGGAGGTAGGTTGTTGTGACCTCTGATAATTCCATATTTTGCTAAAAATTTGCTAATAATATACATTTCGAGTGATTTTTAAAACAATAAAACATTAATTCTGATAACATAATTTTCCTAACATAGTCACCTAATCCATGGAACAGAACAGGCAACCTGAGATGGAATGGGGAGCAGCAGTAGCAACAATAGCAGCAAAATCCTGAAGCCAAAAAGGGAAAGAGATAACTTGCTATCTCTAATTTTCCTTTTGGCTCCATGGTTGTACTGTTTCTTAATGAAAATAACATTTTTGAGATGAGTCATTGGCTCCTAGTCTGAGCTTGGACCTCCTGCCTTAGGAGGTTGGCCTTGCTTGGCCAGACCTATTCTTATGTGGCTCTCCTCTGGCCAGACAATTCATGTTGAGGGGATGCTTAGGATCCTGGCATCACAGGAAGCATAGTAGATGAGATATTTACTCAATTTCCAGAGTGGAGCAAGGGCTAAGATAATTATCATCTCATTTACCCCCACACTTATACTTTTTTTTTTTCCAAGCTCTCTCTGAAGCACATTCAGGAATCCTTTTATGAATACTTTCCTCTCATTATTATCAGCAATGTGAAAATCCAGGATAATTCCAAGAGACTCATGATGAAAAAGAGTATCCATCACCACAAAAAATTAAAATTTCCTCAGTTTTGCAGATATAAACATTCACATTGTGTCTCTCATTTGTTCTCTTCTATACCTAACCATGAATGTGCAGGTTGCCTGAAAATAAAAGTGAGATTATTCATACAATTCCTTGAATGCTTCAAAGTGATGAAAGTTCAATGTGGGATATTTAAGATTGAAACCATTTTCATATTGTTGTCTTCTTCTAAATTTGTATTGTATAGTTAGAAAATCTTGAACCCCTAAAACGACATTATCCAGAACGGTTTTCCCTTTGTGCATATTTGCATCTTCACGTAATTGTTTATAAGTTCTGTAGCTCTTTATGCTCGCTCTCTTCTTTTGCAGCTGGGGCTGGATTAGGTAGTTTGTTGTTTTGTTTTTTTTTTACTTTAGTTATTATAAATAAAACTTTTAAAATATAATAGTTACTGTATATTAATTTTAATCTTTATAGTATCTTGTTATTCTTTATCACCAAAATACCTTTTTACAGTCACATTCTTTATTGTTTTCACTCATTTTTCTGGCCCATTTCTTGACTTTGAACTTAGTATATTGTTGATTTCTGTTTACTTAGGGTGGCATTGTTCCAAGCTTCAGCCTTTTCTGTGCTGCCATTTTTTTAAACCCTTACCTTCCATCATAGAATTAATACTCTTATTAATTTCAAGGCAGAAGAACAGTAAGGGCTAGGCAATGGCGGTTAAGGGACTTGCCAAGGATTACACAACTAGGAAACGTCTGTGAGTAGATTTGAACCCAGAACCTCTGTCTCTGGGGCTTACTCTCAATCCACTGAACTACCTAACTGCTTGCTCCCTGTGCTGCCATTTTCAGTGATAATTTTGCGGTCTTCAAGTTTTTGGGCTTCTAATATGGTATCAACTGTACTTTGGTCTTTAAGCAGGAAGGGTTTCTGCTCCACTGAAGCCACAAGCACTCGTGCTTCTCTCAGCCTTGGAAAAGCAATGATGGACCTCATTCCCTTGTGACTGACTGCAACTGCTTCTCTCTAATCTGTTAATGTGACTGGAACCAGTTTTAGGCAATGGAATTTAAAAACAGCACCTGGTCCCCTTCCTCAGTGCCAGCTCAGGGTCCTCTGCGATCAATGCCTGACCTGTTGTCCAATCCCATTGCCATCTCTGGGCTGAGAGCTGCTGCTGCATTCCCAGGTGCCTCCAAGGGTCACCTCTTTGTTTTTGTTTGCATGTTCGTTTTTCCATGTGGACTCTAGGCTTGTCCTTACCCTGGTGTCACAGAGCTATCCTGCCAACTTCTTAAGTTGTGTTTGGCAAAAAAAAATACTTTACCTTGACTTTTTTTAATGACCACTAGGCTCCACAATTCTACCTGATGTGTTATTTTAAAGTTGTATGGAGGTGAATTTTGGAAGAGTTTGACTGGATTGCTATCTCTGCTCTGCCATCTTGTTCTACCTTCTTGGTGGATGTCAAAGGTTCAAACATCATCATTGTTTTATAGAAGAAGAACAGGAGGCAGAACTTTCACCAGGCAATAATGAAAATAAGCAAGAGTCAATCAGGCCTTGAACAAAGGTCTCTGCCTCCTAAGCCAATACTTTATACTTTACCATACTGACTTTACCTAGTTTCTGTGACTAAAAATGTTATTGTTGTAGTTATTTATTTATTTTGGTTATGTTAAAATATTTGCCACTCCATATAGATATCTTGGCAAAGATACTGGAGTGGTTAGGCATTTCCTTCTACAAAAAAAATCATTACATTTTGGTTATAAGGTAATACTAGACAAAAAAAGCATTGGGCTCCTACTAAAAGTCTTTAAAATTCATAGAAACTTCTAGACTATGTGTCTCATTGAAAATTCCTTGAACAACTAGAGTCATTTGTACAATCTAAAGGGTAATCATTGTAGGAATTTTGTTAATTAGACTACTTATTATTATTGTACTATATTAGAGTATTAACAGAGTATTAATATAGAATATTTATTAGATTCTGGGCAAGTCACTTACCCTCAATTGACTAGTCTTTCTCATTTTTTAATTTTTGTGCAACAAACAAGCTTCTACTAATACATATTTATGTTTTATCTTAAAATTTGGTTTTGAGTATTTTAGCTTCTCAGATAAGGAAAATGAATTAGAGGAATGGGGAGAGGAAGTGTTGTTTGGCTATCATTATTTTTGGGAGTGGGGCCAATTGCAAAAAAAACTTTTAATGAAATAAAGAGACCCACAAGAAGGAGAAGAATATGAGGGAGATGGAGAGATAAAGCGAATATCTGGTAGCTAGGCCAATATTTTTGTCAAGAAATTTATTGAGAAACTGAAACTGGTTCTGCCGATTCCATAGATATTTTTAATCTCTTTTTTCATTAATTGATTAGATATTCTGGATGGATGTATCTGCAACAACACAGAGATGTTCTGAATTTTTAAAATATTAAATTTGTTGGATATTTTGACATGCTGTAAACAGCCAAGATAATGGAGTAAAAAGAGGATGAATGAAGAAAGGAGAATAGAAAGTGGGACCCCTGTAAAGGCATTTGCATATTTACTAGTCCCAAGACTTTGAGTGAAAAGTCCTTTTGTCTCATTAAAGAAGATTTGTATCATAAGGAAGCAAAATGTTTGACTGCATCTTCTGTCTTATTCAGATAATACATTTGAACTAATATGGTTATGTTTCTTTGGCAAATTCTGAGCAGAGAGATTATGCTGTGCCAGGCTGTCAGGATTTGGCATTCCATTTACTGGCTTGCTATAACACTTAATGGGAGTTCTTCTAGCCTGGTGGAATTCTGAAGCCTTCAGTTCATAGGTTATTGGATAAGAACTTCAGAACTGAGGTGTTTCTTGATCTACTATTAAGCCTGGCTAAATGGTGACTTTCATAATTAGATTGTGTTCTAAGACATCTTCATTACTAAGAAATCATCAGTTTGATACCCCTCACCATTTGATATGCATAGTACTTCATGGGATGACTGATAATTTATTTAACTTATTTACAGGAAATAAAGTTATAAAGTATTCTTTATTCAGATCTTTTATACAGCAATGAGAATAAGTTTAATTCTTTATTTATACACACCACTTCCATCTCAAATGTCTTAATGTATGTCATTTCATTTAATTCTCAAAAAACCCGTGACAATGTGAATGCTGATAAATTCACTTTATAAATGATTTAAATGGGGCTAAGGAGAGATTAGGAGTAGAACAGCTAGGTAACACAATAGATAAAATGCTAGACTTGGAGTCAGGAGGACCTGGGTTTAAATCTGGCCTCAGATATTTCCCAACTGTGTGATCCTGGGCAAGTCACTTAGTGGGAGCACTGTCTAGCCCTTGCCACTTTTCTTAGTATTGATACTAAGACAGAAGTTAAGTGGTTAAAAAAATTATTTTAAAGAAATATTAAGAGAAGATTTGCTTAAGGTCTGACATGTAGTAATTAGCAAGGCTACTTTTTAAAACTTAGATGCTGTGGCTCCTAGCTCAATATTCCTTTTCTCAGATTCTATATACTTGTTGAAACACTGTCATAATGAATCCTCCCTTTAAAACACTGCTACTGATTGGCTTTTGTATAGAAAAAATTTATATCCCCAGTCTACCTAAAATGTCAAAATACATGCTTAAAAGTGGAAATTCTAATCATACACTTCCTTTCAGTTTATTATGATGATGACAGCTTGTTACAGAACGACCATATGTACCTTTTTTACATAATTTCTTTTTCGTTATGCAAAACCATGTGAAATATTAAACAGAGTCTACTTTTTCTCAGCACATTTTAGCAATGGTATTAGTGGATTTTATCCTAGAACAAGATTCACCTTTATAACTTGTGGGTAACATGTAGGTAACATATTCATGCATATATATATATATATGTATATATATATATACACACACATGTATATACATA
>NW_025352674.1:0-7035 GCF_016433145.1 Gracilinanus agilis
GAGAGAGAGAGAGAGAGAGAGAGAGAGAGAGAGAGAGAGAAAGAGCTGGTGTGTTGGGGAGCGGGTGTTTGGAGACGAGATGTGCAGAGGTAGTGCTAATGAGATTTTGAAGCAAAACCAAATATCAGAATGTTCTAATATTCTTAAAAGTTCTTTCTTTCCAGTGACTCATATTTGATCATCTATCAGACTAGAAATATTGTTTGCCTTTACTGCATGGGGAAATGAGAAGCATAAGTACACATGATTTTTGGATCCCTGGTGGAGTTGGGTGGGAAGTAGAGAAGGGCAAGAGAGGACAGGTGAAGCCATACTAAAAAGAAGTGGCATTATTAATAAAATCTTAATTTTAAAAAAGGTCACAGCATTGCTATCTCTTATTTTTCCCCTTCTATATTTAAGGAATGGTGTTCGGAGTATTATCCTGGAGAAATTTGCTGGGCCATTTGACAAAGGAGAATATTCCCCTTCAGTTCAGAAGACCCTCTATGACATTCAAGTACTCTCCCTGAGCCAGATTCCAGAGGTATGTTTCTTTATTAAAACTCTTTGGAGAGTTTAAGTTGATAGAATTTGCAGAGGATCCTTTCATCTTAAGGAAGCTTTTGAAAGCAAAACTGAAAATGGAATACTAGATAAAAACATGGCTTAATATGGCTTAATAATTTTGTGCAGCAAATTAAAAAAGCAACAGTGGCAATAACTCAAGCTGGCAATATGGGTCAATGCCATCATTTTTAACTCTTGTGGAAAACTCTGGTTCTTTTTCGTTTGATACTGATTTAGAGAAACTGTGACCCATAGCTCATCTGTGACACCACATCATAATCTGGGAGTAGATCCAAGGATGATCTGATAAATATTTCACCACTAGCTCTCTGGGAGAAAAAAAAAGTATGCACCAAGGACACACTTTTCAGTATAATCTGCATTATTAATATTTTCTTGATCACTCCCTTAAGTCTAGACAATCAACCAAACAAGCAAGCACTGGTATGTAGCAAATGTCTGTTTCTGAGATGTAAATGCTCATGCCAAAAATTGAACAATTTGTTCTCACTAGCCTATAATAGAATACCCCTGAGCAAATCTATGCTTGTAATGAGCCAAAAGATTTGAAGAGGGGTATAGAGAAGAATAAGAAGGTTACAGGCAAAAGGTGGTTGACAAGAACTGGCTGAGAACTTATGAAGAAACTGAACTGAAGTAAAGAACTGAATATGTTTTTAGTACAGACTGATAAAAATAGCTGAAGAGGGCTGAATTGGATAATATGAGATGGGAGCAAGCAAAAGGGCAGAATGGGATGAAGAGAAGACTTTACAAATACTAGAAGAAGTAATAGATAGGGGCAATTTGGGGGTGAAAAGTGGGTGGATGGAGGTTCAAAACAATCATACTTCATGATCTCTATTATGGAATTGATTTCAGATAGAAGACATGGAAATTAGCCTCCCCAACATCCATTACTTCACCATCGACATGTCCAAAATGGGGCTGATCAATAAAGATGAGGTAAGAAAACTTTTAAATACCCAGCATGTGTCCACTCTCAATAGTCAGTTATATTTTCAGCCTCAAATGTTCAGAGCAGAGAGCTGTCTACCATCTTGGCAGTTCTTGAGTCTTCCTAGTTGACAGTTAATTAAAAATTTCACACACAGGGCACTTCAAGATCTCAAGGACTGGATAGTCCAGGAGTGGACAGATGATTGGGTGATAAGGAAAGGTGGAGATAGAGATGGAGAGGGACAAAGAGAACAGAAGGTGTTCAAAGTACAAAGCTCTCGGAGAGACTTTCCTGAGAAGTGTTACCTTCCCTCATGTTAACACATTATTCTTCCTCTACCAGCCAAAGATTAGGAAGCAACAAGTCTAGTAGCAAGGAAGTTTTTCAGGGGATAAAAGGAGATTCTAGTTTTTAAGTAAAATTATAGATGGGATGAAGAAATTCCCTTCCAGTCATGATATCTAGTTTTAGAAAACTAGACTATGAAAAGGTTTCTTGTTTGTTTTCATTTTTCTTTCGAAGAAGAAAAAAATAAACAATTTATCTGGCATTTTTGATGGCACTGCAATTATGAGCAGTGATTCCCTGTTGCTAATATGCCAGGGTGGTGGGGGGCAGAAACAAAAAGGGGGAAGACACTTCTGATTATATAAATCTATTGGCAATTTCTTATCATCAACATTTCATTGGCAACATTACTTTTCAATTGTTCTCCTCCTAATTTTAGGGATGGATTTTTAAACTTTGGATTTTTTTCTATTAATATGATTAGTTTGATTAATTACATAAATTATTTATATACATATGTACTTGAATGCACTTTTTTTGGATTGAACTATTAACTTTATGCATGTAGGGAAGTTCCTTGTGTAGGAAATCCCTCTACCAAAGCAAATTGGAAACTCATCTGTAACTTAGAGTCTTAAGAGAGTTGTCTCAAGTACTGAGAAGTTACTTAACTCTGGTCATACATTCAAATGTATATCCCAGTTAGGACTTGAACTCAAGTCTGGCTTCCTCCAAGGCTGGCCAGCTACTCTATGCCATGTTGCCTCTTATTTGCGTCTATGCATAAAAATATGTATGCATTTACACTTATGCCTATTTAGGCTAAAGGGTATTATGAAGTTTCCTAGATTTCATAGACTTTAAAGTAAAAAGAGACCTTTTACTTCAAATAATTCAAAGCCTTCATTTGAGAAGTTAACAAACTGGGGCTTATAAAGGTTAAACAACTTGTCTAAGTTCCCCTAACAAGTTAATGGCAGGACTGAGATCTGAGTTCAGACTCTACTCCTCTAATTGAATCCAGTGCCCACAATGGCACACAATATTTTGGTCAAACATTGGAAATCTACTTAAGTGCTACACTTTGACTATAGTCCCATAGACTCTCTAGGGTACAAGCTTCAGGCATGCTAGTGCCATGTTCTCCTTTGTATATGTGCCCATTTCTCCATGTTCTCTCTTCTTGAGAATTAGAGTCTCCCCTTCCCTATCTGCCAACTCACAGAACAGGTCCTCAAAGGATGGCCATCTTGGGATAAAAACTTTGTGTGTCCACCTTCCTAAAAATATAGCTCATGAACCCCCATCAGTATGCTTAGCTTTTATAATCAGTCAGAGGACAAAATAGCTCAAAGCAAAAACATTTATTCAAGTAGCATAAGAAAGCCTTGTGCCTAGTCTAGAATATGAGTGGGGCTCTGGGACCAAAGAGGGAAGCTGATCTAGAATGTACATAATGGCATTTCCGCTTCCAGGTTCCTTTCATGGAACCTCAGTCTAATACAGCAAGGTACTATCAATTGATGAGTCAATGAACCTTTATTTAGCCTCTACTATGTGCCAGGCATTGTGGTAGGCTCTGGAGGATACAAAAACAAAAAGGAAATGGTCCTTGTCCTCAGAGAGCTTACATTTTATCAGAGGAAAAAAATTATATCATAATAACTACTGTCTATAAAGTACTTTAAGTTTACACCATGTTTATATACCCTCTTAATATTAACATTATTAATTAATTAATAATATTAACATACATCATTTAATCTTCATAATAGATCTGACAGGTAGGTACTTCTATTATTCCCCTCTTTACAAATGGGGAAACTCAGGTAAGAAGTCAAATGTCTTACCGAGGATCAAAGAGCTGATATGTATCTAGTTTCTAGTTCAAAACTCAGTGCTTCCTGACTCCAAATCCCTCATCCTAGCCACAGTTTCACCATAAATAAACATATTCAGGTTATACACAAAATCAATATAAGGTAATCTGCTGGGAAAAGACACTGGCAGCTGTAGGAATCAGAAAAGGTCTCATGTAGAAGGTGTTGCTTAAGAGGAAAATATCTAAATATTTACCAAGAGAAGCAAATGAGACTAACTAGATCCTCATGAGCCCTGACCAGTAAGGGCTTCTAAAAGGGGGGCCAAGTAGACCTGTTTACATCCTTATGCTTCCCATTCTGGGAGCTCCACAGCAGGGAGGAGCTCCAGCTGTGGAGCTCCCAGAATGAGGAAGTGCCAATGGAAAGTGCCAAACTTTGCACCACCCATGAGTTCCCAAAGAAAGCTATGTTAGTAATCTAATATAGATTATATACTATACTATAATAATATAGATGAAGAATACCTCTTTTCACCCTCCGTCCCCTTGGCTGTGCTATAGAGTTGAAAGAACACTAAGAGGCAGAAGACTCGGGTTCTTAGTCCAAGATTTGTCTCTAAATATCTGTGTAATGTTGAGTGAGAAATTTCAACATTCTAACTCTCAGTTCCCTCATCTGCAAAGGCAGGGGTTTCAACTCAACAGCCTAAATCCCCAACTCTTGGCAATTCTAGACATGCCCAATTTTCCTTAGGAGGGAACCAGATTCGAATTTAAGGCACTTTTCTCTGTGACCCAAATGAAGCTGATTCTCTGCCCTCTCTGGTGGTTTTTATCTCATCTACTGGGCTTTTCCACTTCAGCTCTCAAGCTGAAGAGACCACAGCAAATGAGTGAGAGGAAAAGAGGAAGGGAGAGGGTGATTCTGAAAAGAAAAAGCAAAAGGAACAAGATGAGGAACAGAAAGTCAAATAGCCGGCACGTGGGGTTCTGCAAATATCTCACTTAAGTAACCTCTCATTTATCCATTTATCCAGTATACCTCACTTATCTTCCAACTTCATTCTCTGCAGCAGAGCAAAATAGGTCCCTCTGAGCTGTCAAAATGGAAGGCGACAAGCCCATGCTCTTAATACTCCTGGGCTTTGCTCCCCAGGAGAACCCTGTCAGGCTCTTGCTCAGGATCTATTCATTCTTACTTTGGAGGTGATCATAACAAACTCTGTTATCTTTCTGTTATTTTTCTGTTCACGTTAGATCAGAGGCAGGGACTTAGAAGGAGGAGAGGGCTCTCTGGATTGGCAGCTGACTATGAGGAAGATAGGAAAAAATCCTAAAAAACAGAGGCGAGAATTCCAAAAGCATAGCCCTCTAGGGGTCTTCGGCATAGGGGCAAGCAACCCTCGAGAGTGTCATTCTTTGTGACAAAGTATACGAATTATCATAATGATGGCCTTAAGTCTTTAATAAAATGTTAAATTATCTTCAAGCTACCAGATGGGTGATGTGAAGACTGTACTGATAATCAGAGAATTGAAAATGCAATAGATTGTTAGGGCTGGGGCTGTCTACTTTTTGGCTTTGTATCCCCAAGGTCTTACACACAGAAGGCAGGCTTGATAAACACCATTAGATGGTGAGCTCTTTGGGGACAGGGATTGTTTTTTGCCTTTTTTTTTTTTTTTGTATCTTCAGGATTTAGCAAGGTGCCTGGCATTTAAATCAAGCTTAATGTTTACTGATTGGCTTGGAGCAAATTAAAAGCCCAAATGGGAAGCTAGGTGACACAACAGAGTTCTGGGCTAGCAATCAGGAAGAGCTGAGTTCAAATCCAGCCTCAGACCCTGGGCAAGTTATTTATCCCTTTTTGTTTTGGTTGATTCATTTATAAAATGAATATTTATAAAGTAAACCGCTACAGTATCTTTGCCAAGAAAGCCCTAAATGGGGTTACAAAGAGTCAGATAGAAGAAAAGTGTGACTAAAATAACAATAAACAGTAACAAAAGCCCAAATGGAAATCAAGTGTGTCAGGGGCATTTTGTAGGCAAAAATTCTGGGAGAACAGGGACAAGAACTTTACTATAGAATGAGAAGTTGAGAATTGGGTGCAGTCATGGAGGGCATAGTCACCTCGGTGAGTTCAATAACCCACTCCATTCTCCATCCACGCCTCCAAGGGAAGATCTTTAAAGCACTGTGCTGACCCAAGCTCAAGAAGCTGTCTTGGCTCCCTTTTCCCTCTAAGAAAAAATACAAACTCCTTGATTGAAAAGTCCTCAGCTGTGTGGCTGCAGGCTTCCCTCTCTCTCTTCAGGTTGATTGCATATTCCTCTCTTTCATGAAATCTCCAGCCCTGCCAAACTGATCAGCCTTCTTCTGCTCCTGACCCACAATATTGCATCTTTGTGACTTTGCACAGGTCCTCTCCGGTGCCTGATTTCACACACTTCCCTCCCACATCTACCTCATGCAACCCCAACTTCCTTCTAAGCTCAGATCAGGAGCGACTTGCCACAGGAACCCGGCCCCCAGTTACTAGTAACTTCCCCCCCCCCTTAAATACTCCTGAATATATTTTGTAAATGGCATCCACTGAATTGTGTGTGTGTTCAAGCTGTTCCCTCTTTCATCTCCTCAATAGAATGTCTGCTTCATGAGAGCAGGCACTGTTCAGTTTTGTAACTCCTGCATCTAGCACAGTGCCTGGGACAGAACAAAAAACTCAATGCTTGTTGGATGTGTGTCAAATATTGCTTTGTTGAACAGAGGAAGAGCCCACCGTGGCATTGAATTATTCTCTGTCGAAGACAGAGAAACTTATAAAAAGGAAGTTAAACTTCGAGTAATGGAAAAACCAGTGAAAGTCCTGGAAAAGAGATAATAAAACATGCCTCCTCTCTCCTATCAAAGAACTGGGGGACTATTAGAACAGAATATTGGATAGGTTCTCAAACAAGGTTTCTCTATCAGGTGTTTTTAACTGAATTGTTTTTCTTTGTCATAAGAGGGATGTGGGAAATTAAAAAAAGAGGTATAAATAGAATATTTTGGTTTTTTTAAACAGGAGATGAGTAATTGTGGCACAGTGGAAAGATCTGAGTTCAAATCCTATCTCTGATGTTTAGTGACTACACAACCTTGACCAAATCACTTAGCCTGAGTGAGGGCTTCAGTTTCCTCAAAAGTAAACTAAAGGGAATGGTCCTTGAAGCTCCTTCTAGCTCTAGATCTATGATTCTATGTAATTTGGGGAAAATGTTTATAAATGTTTAAAAAATATATTTTTAAAATTATACTAAAGGGAGCAGAGTGAGTAAAGTCAGCTTGAAATACATAGAAAATTAGTTTATTTGAAATATCTCATTCTCACCCACAATGCCATATATATATATATGTACATATATATATATAC
>NW_025352675.1:0-8321 GCF_016433145.1 Gracilinanus agilis
ATTCTCTCTTAGAATCAATACTAAGTATAGGTTCCAAGGACCAGCTAAGCAATTGGGATTAAGTCATTTGCTCTGGGTCACATAGCTAATAAGTGTCTAAGGATTTGAACCCAGGACCTCTGGTCTCCAGACTTGGTGTTCTATTCACTGAGTCACCTAGCCGTCCCAATTTGGGAGATTTTTTTACTGGAAGTTCCTCACCCCTGTAATTGGCCCCCTCCTTCCTCACTCCTGTCCCTGGAATCCCAAATTTCCTTCAAGATTTACTTCAAGCTTGACCTTCCACAGGAGGCCTTTCATGGTCCCCTCTGTCTCCCCCAGATTCTAGCCTCTTTCTCTCCATAGTTATGAGTTTTGTATCTGCTTCTATAGGTGTATGCAGCCTTCCTTGTTAGAATATAAGCTGCTTAGGGCAAGAGCTCTTCCTATATTCTGCTTTTATTTTTATATCCCGGCACCTAGCGCAGGGCCTGGCCCACAGTAGACATTAAATTAAAAAAGGAGCTCAGAAAGATTAGTGGAAAGCACATTGAATTTGGAGGCAGAGGGCCAGGGCTCGAGTCCATGGCTCATCTGATTATTAACTGTGTGGCCTTGGGCAAGTTAATCTCCAACGAGAAAAAGGAAGCTCATTCTCATTTTCTTCATCTGTCAAATTAGTGGGTTGGATTAGAGGAGCTCCAAGGTCCCTTTCAGCACTAAGACCAAAGTGGGAAGGAATCCATCTTGGTAGCAATTAAGTTCAGGTATGATTTTTGAGAACCCAGATTTCAAGGATGGGCATATTTATAGGATATCCCATCAGTTGTCAAATGTTGTCCTTTCTGTTACAACATTCATCTCTCATAACCAATCCCATCACTGCTTGTATGGCTGCCATCTTCATTCAGGCTCCCATCTTTACCCAGAACCATTGCAATGACTTCCTAATTGGACCTTCTGCCTCAGGTCATTCACTTCAGATCTATCCTCTACCCTGGTACCAAGTGATTCTCCTTAAGGGCAGACCTAACTATGCCACCAGCATCTCAGGATTTTAGAGGTGAAGGAAAACTTAGTGGTAAAAAAAATTAAAATTAAAAAATAAAATTAAAAATTAAAAAATTTTTAAAAATTTTAAAAATTTTAAAAATTAAAAAAAAACTTAGTGGCCATCTACCCCAACTTATACATAAAAGGAACCCCTCCTCTAACATAGCAAGTGGTATAGACAAGGCAATCTGGCCTCTGTTTGAAGTCTTTTTTTTTTTAAATAAATTTTTATTGATGTATTTTGGGTTTTTTATAACAAAATCTCCCTCTAGTATCTCTCTCTTTCTTTTCCTCTCAAAAACTTACTCCATAATTCAAATAATATATTTTAAAATGTTACTTATTTATTTAAATCCTTATCTCTGTCTTAGAATCAATACTATGTATTAATTAGTTCCAAGACAGAAGAGTGATAAAGGATAGGCAATTAGAGTCAAGTGACTTGCTCAGGGTCACACAGCCAAGAAATGTCTGAAACCAAATTTGAAAACAGGACTTCCCATCTCTAGTCCTGGCTCTCAAACCAATGAGCCACCTTGCTGCTCCCAAAATAATACTTTTTTTTTTTAAATAATTTTTTCAATTACATGTAAAATTTTTTATTTTTAAAAATATTTTAACATTTAATTTAACTTTTAAATAATTTAACATTTAACATAAAAATAATTTTTAACATTTGTTTTAAAATGTTCAATTCCAAACTCTCTCCCTCCCTTCCTCTCCACCCTTTGCCTGAGATGACAAGCAATTTGATATAGTTTATGCGTGTGCAATCGTGCAAAACAACTTTCCATTCAAATCATATTTTTATTGAATTTTATTTTTTTCAATTACATGTAGAAACAATTTTTGGCAATTATTTTCTGACATTTTCCAATTCAGATTCTCTCCTTCCCTTCCTCCCTCACTCCCTGCAGAAGTAAATAGTTTGATATAGGTTATATCAGTGCTGTCATGCAATCCATATTTCCATCTTCCCCATGTCGTGACTGAACACACATATCATATATACAATAAAAAACTCACAAAGGAAACAAAGTGAAGGAAGGCATGATTTGATCTATAATCAGATTCCACCAGTGCCTTCTTTGACTGTGGATAGCATTCTTTGTTGTTTTTTTTTTATCTTAAGTCCCTTGAGTTTTCTTAGAACCTCATTCAAATAATATTTTAAAGAGAAAAAAAAACAGATCAATTCCTCAAAAACATCTGAAAATAAGTGTAATATATCACCCTCGGGGACCTCTTGTAAAGGGGTAGAGGTATCATGTGAAGAAATTCCAAGAAGGGGCAGCTAGGCGGTGCAGGGGTTAGATTGCCTGGTCTGGATTCAAGAAGATGTTTTAATCCAGCCTCAGACACTTCTTAGCTGTATGACCCTGCCCAGGTAACTTAATTTCCCTTTGCCTCAGTTTCTTTACCTATAAAGTGGGAATAATGACAGCATTTACCTAGCAGAGTTTTAATAAATATAATCAGATAATTACAAAGCATTTAGCAGAGTACTAAAAGCTATAGAAGTGTTTATTATTATTATTATTCATGGCATCTTAAAACAAGCATTTCATTTTTGCACAGCTTTCACGATTATGAAATTTTGTTCCATAAACACCAGTGGCTCCCTAGTGCCTTGTCTAGGAAAAGCTACAAATTCCTCTATTTAGTTTTTAAACCTGCCACAACCTGGCCCCAACCTATCTTTCTAGCTTTATTATAAATCATCAGGCACCTTCCCTCACTGTACAATCCAGGCAAAGTGGCTTTTTTCTCCATTCTCTGCATCCATCATTCGATTTCCAGGCTCCATGCCTTGGCCCTGGATGCCCGCCATCTTGTAATCTGCTCCTTCCTTGTGCTGACTTCTTAGAAATCACTCACTTCTTTCAAAACTTTGCTTAAGCCCATAGACTTTCTTGATTTCCTTCAACTTCAAGAGCCCTCTCACCCTAACTACTCTGCATTTATTTCATATTTATTCTTCTTTTTTTTTTTAAACCCATAACTTCTGTGTATTGGCTCCTTGGAGGAAGAGTGATAAGGGTGGGCAATGGGGGTCAAGTGACTTGCCCAGGGTCACACAGATGGGAAGAGTCTCATATTTATTCTTCTTAGATGTCCTGAGGTCCCTGTTCTCCCTCCCCATCGAATAAAAGGTTCTGGAGAGAGAAGACTGTTTTCTTTTTTTGCCTTTGTATTCCCACCATCTGGAACATAGTAGGTGCTTAATAATTGCATATTATTGATTTATCGATTGAGGGCAAAGAACTGTTGACTTGTATCTTGCATCTAGCCCGAGGCAGAGTGGGTGCTTGTCCTTTGCTTAAATATATTTTTTAATCACATCTCAGTGCAGAGGAATGGGAACTGGGTGAGTGGAGGCTGTCGAAACTTTTAATGATTAAGCTTCTCTTGTCTGCCAAATGTTACCCAATTCAACATATTACCCAGAATTAAACCTTGCTCAGGAAGGCTCCATGTTCTGTTGGATCATGAAGGACAATCCAGTCGGGAATCCATGGGCTCTTTTGATTGTCTTCGTGATCAGAGAGAAATATTATGAAAGTTGCTCATTTTGCCACAGATTCACTTTTTTTGTCTAAATATCTTTTTCATTTCTGCCCAGTTTCCATTTTCTCAATGTCTCCAAATAGCATTTGTGAGGAAATTAGGCCTTAAGGGTGGACAGATGGAGAAAAATCTCCTTTTCCATCAGAACTGATCACACTAATCTTTCATCTCCCTCAGGACACAGCCAAGCTACTGGCGATGGGGAGGGCATTGTTTCAACACTCAACTTGGGAGGCCCTTTTTTCAGAAAGCTGCTTTATTGCAGGTAGAAAGAACCAAACAACATCTGTATCCGTTGCACCCAATAAGGTAAACCCCAAGGGAGGGCTGGCGCTGAAGTCCTTGGGGATTATATTAGCAGCTGAGGAGCTCAAACCCAAGACTACGGTTATATTTATTTCCTTATTCAGGCTTCACGTGCTAAAAAAAATTATTTATTTATTCTTAACATTCTTTTCTTTTTAAATTTTGAGTTTCATATTCTCTCCTTCTCTCCCATCCTCCCCCACCCAAGTGAGAAGAAGGCAAACAATAGGATATTGATTTTAGAAGTGAAATGATGCCAAACATTTCCATGTCCGCCAATGGAAAGAAAAAATAAAGAAAGCAAGAAATTAGACTTCAATTTGTCCATCGGTTCTCTTTCTGGAGATAGGTAGCATTTTTCATTGAGTCCTTTGGAATTGTCTTGGATCATGGCATTGATCAGAGTAATCAAGACTTTCCTAGTTGGTTATCAGTACAATGTTGCTGTTACTGTACACAGTGATTTCACTTCATTTTGCTTCAATTCATACAAGTCTTACCATGTTTTTCTTTATTTACTGTATTTATTGATTGATTGATTGATAGGCAATGGGAGTCAAGTGACTTGCCCAGGGTCACACAGCTGGGAAGTGTCTGAGGCCAGATTTGAACCTAGGACCTCCTGTCTCTAGATCTGGCTCTCAATCCACTGAACTACCCAGCTGCCCCCCTTTCTTTATTTAAAAAAAATTTTTTTAAGCCCTTACCTTCCATCTTAGGGTCAATACTATGTATTGGCTCATAGGTGGAAGAGTGATAAGGGTAGGCAATGGGGGTCAAGTGACTTGTCCAGGGTCACACAGCTGGGAAATGTCTAAAGCCAGATTTGAACCTAGGACCTTCCATCTCTAGGCCTGACTCTCAATCCACCAAGCTACCCAGCTGCCTCCTTTTTCTTTCTTAAAAAAATTTTTTTTTTCCAGTTCCATGTAGAAACAAGTTTTGACAATTATTTTCTGATATTTTAGGATTCCGATTGTCTTCCTCCTTCCCTTCTCCCATCTCAGGTGGTAAATAGTTGGACAGAGGCTATACTAGTGTTTTCATTGCCAACTTTTTCTGAACCCCCCCCTCATCATTTCCTAGCGCACAATAATATTTCATCACAGTCATAAGCCACGAGGGGCCATAGCTTTAGATGTAGAAGGAACTGGAGAAGCCAGTTTGGTCCAACCCCTTCATTTTATGGAGGAGGAAACTGAAGTCCAAAGGGGTGAAACATCTAGCCGAGGCTCATGGAAAATTAAAATTAATATCCAATAACTGCAAGTATTATATTTCATAAGCTTTATTAATAATCACTTGAAGTAGAGGAAAACTAAAACCATCCACAAAGAGCAGTTTCCCAGCCTTGAAAGCGGGAGAAGAGAAAGAGAGGACGGAGTTAGAGAAACTTATCTACAAAACCTAAGGATGTAATGTGGGGATGAAAGAGGAATTCTGGGAAATGGAGTCCTAGGGTACGAAATTCTAATTACACAGTCACAAAGACATTCTCAGGGGCAGGATTTGAAACCAGGTCCTCTGATTCCAAATTCAACGAGGCAGTTAGATGCCACAATGGGAAGAGCACTTTACTTGGAGGTAGGGAGACTTCAATTTTGAGCAGACACTAGCTGGGTGACCCTAAGCAAGTGACTTGACTTTTCTGATGTATTATTAGACATTTTGTACCTTTGAGCTATATCTCCCAGCATTCCTTTCCTCTTTCGTCCCCAAGTTACGTGGTTACGTTGTTTGTATATTGTTGTGTATGACCCTGCCTGCTCTCTCTCTTCTCCCGTATGTACAGTCAGGGAACTTTCTTTTTCTTTACTGAGGCTGCTAATTTTCCTTTTTGCTTCAAGTTATTATAAATAAAACCTTATAAAATTGTAATATTTGGAGTATTTGGATATTAATTTTTAATCTCACACTGACCCTTAGTAAAATGGGAACATTAAGACCTTCAATACCTGCTTTTCAGGCCTGTTGTCAGAAGATAATGAATGTAAAGTGCTTTTACCAACTTAAAGACATTATCTACAAATAAAACTGAAGGCTCTTTGATCTTGTCATCAGGAACTTCCTGAATGGGAATCACTTCCATTTGGGGCTACCTCATATCTGCCCTCTGACTTGGATACTTCTTCCATCTGGCTATGATTCACAAAAGTTAAGTGACTTGTCCACAGTCTCACTAATAAGTGCCAAAGACAGGATTTGAATAGGGTCTTTCCTAAGCCAACACTTTCTCCAGTCAGTGTCCCATGAACAGAAAGGAAGCAGAAAGGACCAGAACAGATCTCCAGCCATGAATGCAGACACCCAAACCCCTTCTTGAAAGGTAATAGAGAATCATCTAGGGCAGCGATTCCCAAAGTGGGCGCCACCGCCCCCTGGTGGGTGCTGCAGCAATCCAGGGAGGCGGTGATGGCCACACTTTTTTTGTATTACATTCTATTCTGAGTTCAATAAATAGTTTCATAATTTCCAGGAGGCACTAAGTAATATTTTTTCTGGAAAGGGGGCGGTAGGCCAAAAAAGTTTGGGAACCACCTATCTAGGGTTTCTGAAAAGGCTGGATTTCTGGCCACTTCCCAATTTGCCCGATTGATTTGTAACAGCGCTCAGAGGCATTCCCAAGACCACCTGAGATGGCATCTCTCCATGTGGAGAGTCTGGAAGCAGCTTCTGGGAGAACTGTGAGAATTGTACCATATGTGGGCATTCTGTACTGGTCTACCATCTGGTCGGGAGGAGCTTTTTTCCCATTGGCCCCTGGATAGCTAGAATAGTTAGTATCTTCAGAATGGCCAGATTCAGCACCAGCCACACCTTTGCTACCTTCATTGTCTCACTTGTAGCATTGACACCTTGTGGGGTTGCAAGGCAAAGCGGGCCTTAAAGCTTCCTATCCCTCCCTCCCAAGACCACATGGGCCCTGAGAAATGGACCCGGGTGTCCTTGACCTTTTTATTCATTCCTTTCTGTTCTAGGTGCAGGGAATGGAAATTCCAATGTAGGCTGAAGCATGAGCCACTGAATGGGAGAATACAGGAATCCAGGCCAGGTGTTGCAGCCAGCCAAACATCTCCACCCTGAGAAGCCAGGGTCCTGGACTCCAGCCCAAAGAAGCTAACAGTGATGCTGATGCTGGCTCTATTGTGTGCCTAATCGCCCCTGGAAACAGTGCAGGGATTATGCTTCTGAAGTGTTGAGGGAATATTTGTTTGTGTGGTCTTTCTGTGTTTGGGACAAAAATGATCCCTTTGTAAAAGCCAATAGACACCCAGTTAAATGGAATTGGGGTGCCAAATATTAGCCCCCTAAAATGAGGGGGACACTGCCAGTGGGGGGTTCATGTTGATGGCAGAAAAAAGGGAAAGCTACAGCCGTTTTGGGGGTGACTGAGAATCCTGAGGAGATATAGCAGGTCTAGGCTTGAGAGAGTGGGGCCGGCGCGAACCCTGTTATAGATAGAAGAAATAAACTAGAGATGATGAATTAACCTGATTCTGCAAATTAGGAGGAAACCTTGGTAAAACCAAAAGACTGATGGATTTGGATCAAGAAAACTCTAAGTCTGTGGTCCTATAGTTCAAGGATGGAAAGAACTACTTGCCAAGTGGCATCTTAAATAGTTTCTTACTTTGAGAAAAAATTGGGAAGTAATGCCAGAGTCTGTATAGTTTAGAAGTAACCTTAAAAATATTTTTTATTAAGACCTGATAGTAGGACTTTTTAGTTTGCCTTGGAATCCGTTGTGGTGTTATTGAGGGAACATTTTTCATAAATACTAACTCAGTAGAAACCAAGCTTTAAAGATAGTCTACCTAAAGAATACCTAGAAGATCAGAGCATGTTCTATTCATTTTTTAGACCCTCACCATCCCTCTTTTTTTTTTTTAGACCCTTACTTTCTTAGAATGGATCAATTCCAAGGCAAAAGAGAGGGAAGAGCCAAGCAATGGGGGTTAAGTCACTTGCCCAAGATCACATGACTTGGAAGTGTTTGAGGTCAATTTTGAACCCAGAACCTCTCATCTCCAGACCTAGTGCTCTATCCATTGAGCTATTTCACTGCCCCCAATAGCAATTTATTAAAGTCTCTCCCATGTGCCAGGTCCCCAGTAACCCCAGAGTCTTGATAGTTAAGTCACTGCTGTACCCTTAGGAATTGTAGAAGTCACTCTGTCCAACTTCCTTATTTTACAGATATGGTAACTGGGACTAGAGGTTAAGTGGTTTGTCAACATCTATTGTTTCTCTGAATTAGGGTGTGATGTCCATTGGGCTTTTCTGTTTGTATCCCTGGGATTTAGCATTATGTCTTCCACATAATAAATGTTTTTCATTCCTTCCTTAAGGTACTGTCCTAAGTACTGAGAGGAAGGAAGGAAGGAAGGAAGGAAGGAAGGAAGGAAGGAAGGAAG
>NW_025352676.1:0-5864 GCF_016433145.1 Gracilinanus agilis
ATATATATATGTACATATACACACTTAATTATACATACACATACATAGTACTGCCATTTTATATTAGTAAATTTTATTTCTAAGTAAATTATGTAGAGGAGAAATATTTACACTTTCCAAAACTCTACTACATATTGCCAAAGATTCTCTTTCTTCTCTCATCAGGAGATCTATGGAAGTGGGGAGGGATATATAGGTAGGTAAATAGGAAAAGAAGAAAATATTATTTTCTAGGAAGTTATTGAAGCACCTTTTCCTCTTGAATTTCAAAGTTCTTAATCCTTTGTTGTTCCTGTTGTTGTGTCATTTCTGACTCCTCATGATTGCATTTGGGGTTTTCTTGGCCAATATACCAGAGTGGTTTGCCATTTTCTTCTCCAGCTCATTTTACAGAAATTGAGGCAAACAAGGTTAAGTGACTTGTCCAGGGTCACACAACTAGTAAATGTCTGAAGCCATATTTGAAATAAGGAAACTGAGTCTTTCTGATTCCTGATCCCACTGTGGATAGAGTTCTAGACCTGGAATCACAAAGATTCAGTTTTCTGAGTTCAAATTCAACCTCAACTTATTAGCTGTGTGATTTTGAGCCTTTCCTGATCTCCAAAATGAGCTGGAGAAGGAAATGGCAAACTCCTTCTGTATCACCTGCCAAAAAAGCCCCAAATGCAAACACGAAGAGTCAGATACAACTGAACAAGAATAGCAACAACAAATCCTTTTTTAATTTTTCTTCCATACAAGAACTATTTTGCTATTTGGAGGTTAACTTTCAAATGCCTATGGGGCATTATTGGGAAATAAAAACATGGATTATTTTTTTATTTTTCTGACTGTTGTGTTTATATTCCTGACACAGGATAATCCTAGTTGAGACTACTATTGGTCCCCTTGCCTGGCAATAGAAGTAAAAATTTCAAATTCCAGTGTTCACACATTCTTTGGTTCCAATGACTGTGGATTTTTCACACTATTATGTGGTAGTTTGACCAAATTAAAGAGTATGTGAATGTAGCATGAACAATTATAATAAATGAAAAGATTCTGATATCTAAATATATTTGTAATTGACAACAATTTTAGAGGAGTATCAACTCACACACCATTTAAAGCTAGTTTGCATTTCATAATGTTTATTGGTGAATGGGAATTTATTTTTCTATATTGAATAAGTATTTCTTGGCAGGCAAACTGTGCATAGGCTACAATGAGCTTCAATGAAGTGCTTTCACATTCCCTTCCCACTGAGTTGAAAACCTTCTTATATTCTCTCAAGTGTGTTTCTTTTCCCATGGAGGTTGTCTTTGTTGAAAATTGCTTCCTCTTCTCTTGATTATTGAATCAGATATTATAGTCAGTTTTTCAATACTTCATGGAGTGTTGGTGAAAAATGAAATATAATGAGTGTGATTCTCCTATATTTTGAAGGACTGTGTAAATTCAAGGTTGTTGGATTGAATGGGGCTAAGGCTATGACTGAAGTATGGAAAATATAACAGGAGCAGGGCTGATCTTCTCCTGCTGTCCTTCTATTCACCCCCTCCTCCAAATTCTCTCTCCTTATGATCTTCCCACCCCCTACCAACCACAGGCAGCCTAAACAAAATTGGTAGGCACATATAATTTGTAGCTTTTCCCACTCCCGTGATTCTTACCATCCCTTCTCCTGGACCGTTACATCCAAGGCATTCAAGCTTCCCCATGCTTTAGCAAGGCCTGTGCTCTGTATTCTGGACCAATTCTTTCTTTTAACTCCCCAAAGTAGTCTCAACATTTACCTCTCCTAGGAGATGCTTCATATACTCGCAGGATAAAATCAGTCACTAAAGTTGCTATTGAAATATAATACCCTTTCCTGCATCTCCTTTAGCCCCACATGGTAAAGAGTTATAAAATTATTCAGAATTATTAAAGTCATGAACATCTTAATTTATAGCCTACCAGGATATTGAACTAGAACTGGTTTCTTTTTAATGAATGAAATTTTCTTTGTTATCATGAACTTATTTATCAATATAAGTATTTCAATAAATAAGAACAATAAAAATCTTATGTAAAAATCAAATTGTGAACTTCATATATTTTAAACAAAAGAGAATTAATGCCACAAATAATATTTTTCTAATCTTCTCTCCATTTTTAGATGTTGCTCTTTGCTCAGTTTTCCTAATTCCTGGGTTTCTGACAATATTACCTCCAAGATTTCCATTCTGGTGTGCTGTCCATTCTCTATCTGAACTGGGAGGCAGATATTTGAGTTCTGGTGAACCTATAGGACTGATAATATGATTTTTACCTTTTTTTCTTCACCGGCCTGCGTTCTGCTGGCATCACTAAAGATTAATGAAATGGTCAAGACCTTTAGCAAAGCAAAAGGAAAAGGCCTAATCATGGAATCTGGATAATCCACAAACTGAATTACTTCACCCTTGAATAAAAGTGTTCATTTTTTGCATTAATGGTAGTAAAAATATATTGAGTTGGATAAATAATCAGCTGAATATTCTTTTATCTAGTAAAAAAGAAATGTGGTCCATATTTAAAGAAACTAGAATATGAACCTGTAATGGTAAATATTTTTATAAGATGATATGAGTTCACGATTCATTTATACATAGTAGGATTCAGAAACTGGTGGCAACATATCTGAATATTTTACTTACATATCAGTTAAATTAGACAAATATTCTTCACTAGAACTGTTTTTAAAATCCATTCTGACTTTCATATCAAGATTTTTTGAAAACAAGTTTACCAAATCACAAATTCTTCTAGAGATGTACTACATTTGTAATTCAAATAAAAAGGCTTTAGATTATTGAGAGTTGGTTATTACTGATGAAACTGTTAGTACTATGTCTCAAGAGGACTGCCTAGTAGACACAGTCAGCTGTCTTGCAAGATTATTACTGAGCTCAAACATTATAACCATCAGCTGATAAGGTGAAAGCAGTTTGCCAATCTGATTTTTAAGAATATATTCCAGTTAAAAAATAATTTGCTATAAAAATATACATTTGATTTCCATGTAATTAAAGAAGGAATGTCAGCTTTTGCTTAGGGCCAAAAATGTCCTTTTTAAACTTGCCTGGCTTTTAGAAATTTCAGTATTATCTGAAAATTGCTTGCATTTAAGGAAACATGCATTTATTTCCTGAAAGTGGCAGATTCCATGTTACTATAGAGTGCTGAGAAGTGACCTACTATGTTATTATAAGGGTGGATCCATTTAAAGAGCAAGTAAATCATCTACGGCAAACCACAAGTTTACCAAAACATCTGAAAAACAGAAAAATTTAAAAGTACAAGGCACATGTTTAATTGTGTTACATACAATCCCATCCATGCTCATACATTAGAAAGGTGGTTTAATCACCCATAAGAAATTACTAGCTTCTCTGTTGGTGAAGCATGACATTTCAATTGCACAGCCAATAAAAGAATTACATGAAGAGGACTGAAATGATTTACTGTATGGAAAGCAACAAGACCAAGGTTACCATGGTGAACTACCTTTTTGTGCATACAAGGTCAAGTGAGAGTGACCCACCAATGGACAACCTTTAGTTTTAACATACTAATACACTGCTCCAACAATAGCCCGGTGGTTTTTTTCTTAAATAATCATGATGTGGATGATGACAATGATGATAATATATACCTGTTTACCCCTATTGTTATTATTCTCCTTGTATTTTCCAGAATCTACATGTGAAATTTAAATGACTAATTTTCTGCATTTCAGTTATTGCACAAGAAAGCCAGCAAAGGAATATGTGCTGGAAGTATATTTTATAACACTTTCCTGACATTGTGTACAGGTATAAAAAAATGTTAGTAAGGTTTAAAATGTTTTAATGTAACCTGAAAGCGATTCCTCTTACATTATAGTTTTTCATCTTAATGTAGGATCTTCTCTATGACAAATTCTATCTTTAATTCTCAGGGAGAGGGGGTGTGGCAAAGGGGAAATACTCCAAACTATATGCATATAAGTGTTATAAAAAAATAAGTCTATTGTAAAATTTAAAACAAATGTGAAAAACCTGGGAAATTTCTATATGATCTTTTGTATCCCAGAAATATTCTATTGATTCAGAATCAGTTCAGAAAAGAAGACTACACTAAGAAATGTCTCTTGAATTACACATGCTGTAAGAAAATGAAAGCCTATGGGTTATGAATCTTGGATTTAAAGAGGCAATCATCAAATATTTAAGATGAAAATGCAGTAACACATGCTAGCTGTCATGTGTAAGTTTGGTGAATGTTATGACAAGGTTTTTAAAACATTCATAGTTGGAGTATTTTTATGAAAATATTCATTAATTCAAACAGACATTCATATCTGGCAACCTGCATTACAATCGCAATTTCTGGCTGTATGAGAAATCATTGTAAAGGCACTAAAGAATGGGTGAAATATATAGCAATCATGTTTAAATTATACATGATAAGGCATACATATCTGTATGTTGTCATATTATGCATTAAATTTAGGCCATAAATCAGGTTGTTATAATTCTGATGTCGCCGAAAGGCACAAAATATGACAAACAGGACTAGGCATGTAGATATTATCATATTCAATAATTCAATGAACATTTGTTTTATGTAAATTAACTTCTGTTAATAAAAATTACACTCATTTATAATGCCACTTCTATATGATAATTAAAAAAATGTCTTTTTTTTTCTGGAAAATCATTACAAAACGTGAATAATGCATTTGTTTAATATCTTTATAAACAAGATCTTACCATCAGATTAGTTCTGGAAATGAAAGCATTATTGATTTCTGTAATAATTGTATAATATTGCTACACTCCAGTGCTGAAGCTGCTAATCTCATTTTGGTGGCGAACTCTATGCATTTAAAGCAGTACTTGAACTCTTGAAAATAAACAACATTCTTTTGATAGAACCTGTTAAAGTGGAATCTGCAGGAAAAAATGTCTTTGGAAATAAAAGGAACAATCCTATCTAGGAATTTAGTGAAATGTTTAAATTACATCTCTCAACATTGTATCCTAATAGCTATTAAAATAATGTTGAAGGATAGCATATTCCACCGCAGTTATATACGTAGCTCCCAGTGTCCTTTGAAGTTACATTTGGGAATAAAGAATGAATGAATTCCCTAATGCCTGATTGAAATCCAAGAAAAAAAATGCAAGTTAGGAATTGCCACTTTAACTGAAAAAAATACTTCTTTCTTAAGTAATGTGTTCTTACATATCATTATATATATTCTTTCTTTGGAAGAGTCATATGCCATTCTTCCACAGGACATAAGATTTACTCTGTTTTTATTTCATCATCAGAATCATCTAAAGCATTTAAGAAGTAGCTTATAAAATGATGAAGAATCACATAATCCTGAATTTTGGCTTTTGTATTGTTGATGGTGGTCTAGACCTGTGCCTTCATCAGAGTGCAGGACTCTTGTAGAAATGCACTACACCAATGCAAAACTCACCTTTAACTTATTGTTTTAAAGAGATGCCTAGGGCACCACGAAGTAAATTGAGTTACTCATGATCATATGCCAAATATACATCAGAGGCAAAACTTAAAACTAAGCCCTCCAGACTCTTAGGCTGGCCCTCTTTTATCATTTACTCAGGCAAATTGTCTAGATATTATAGAGTATAAAAAGGAACATAACCTCTATCCTCCAAGAGGTTACAGCATGGCATTATTTGTAAACATTTGAACATTAAAGGTAAAGGATTCAGATTTAAGGTAAAGGACAAAAAAAAAAAGAAGTACTATTTTATATAATGGATATAAAACACCTTATATCAAAGAAATGATACAAGCCAAGCTTATAAATAGACTAATATATATATATATATATATAT
>NW_025352677.1:0-1355 GCF_016433145.1 Gracilinanus agilis
CAGTTTTCAGTAGGAAATTCATGGTGTCAATAATTCAATAAAATGCTCTAAGTCAATAGTATTTAAAGAAACAAGTTAAACAATTTTGAGGTTCCTCTTGTTAAAATGTGTATAATTCCAAAGTTCACCAAACTGTATTTTTTGAGTTATCATACTCCTCAGGAACTGAAATAAATGAGACAGTTGATGGGCAATGAGAACTACTTGAGCTAACAATGATCCTTTGTCAATTGTTTTTTCAGCCCACTTTGAAGGCCTGCTGACCTTAGAACCATTTTATTTTAATCCAGTTCTGTGTTTGCTGAAGCTGCAGTTTGTTCCAGGTAAACCAAAATGTCTTGCCCCTGGTTCTTGTTCAGGAGTTTATCAGAGCTTCTTTGCTTATCCCTATTTGCTGGATACTAACCTTTAACTATGTCCCCCATAAAGATCCCTTTACCTAGGCCATTATTTTGATCTAGTTCCTGGATTCTTAGGAGATATGGAGAAGGGTAGGTCATGGGGTTGCTACTTACATAATTTCCAGCCAGTCATTTTGTATTATTTTCCTTTCCCTCACCCTTTGTGTTTCTCTACTAAAAAAGTCCTCAAAACTAGGAGTGTTGGTCCGTTTTTAATGCTCAAGCATTAGGCTATCTCCAAGTGCGTAAGTCTTATTTTCCCAAAATGCTCTATCATAAATAAATGATAAGATTGCTGTGATATTCCTAGGGAAAGCTTATGATTTTAAAAGACCTCACATTTATTAGATTGGAAAATTAGCAAAAAGTATAAAGAAAAATGAAAAATGTTGAATGGACTGTGGAAAAAAAGGCACATTAATGTACTCTTGGATGAGCTGTGAAATGGTCCAGTCATTCCTAAAAACACTTTGGAACCATCCTCTGAAAGCAATTAAGCACTGTATAACTATTGACCCAGAATCACCACTACTAGTTTTATACTCCAAACAGTTTAATAAAAAAGAAAATATGACAAAATTTTGGTAAAAAATATTTAAATCCATTCCCTTTGTGATATTAAAGAATTAGAAACCAAGAATATGTCAATCACTTGGGAAATATTTGAACAAATTATGATATACATGTGGGATGATATATAATTGTATAGTAAGAATTGATGAAGGGAATGGTTTAGAGAAACTTGGGAAGACATATGAAAACACACACACACATATATATATATATATATGTTCTATAGTTATATTCTATAACTACATATAGAATGTAGTTAAAAGAATAAGAACAACTTATACAATAATGGCAATATTATAAGGAAAAGTAACATCAACAGCTTAAGAATTCAGAACAACACAATGATCAACAAAGCTTCCTTGGGGTGGGGGAGAGAGAGAG
>NW_025352678.1:0-12486 GCF_016433145.1 Gracilinanus agilis
ATATAATAATAATACATAACATATATCATATATTTCTACAGTATTTCTCAACTAGAATAGGCTTTTTCTTATATAATGGACCAATGGACCTGCATTAGAAGATTTTCTTTTTTAACCTTCCTTTTACTTTCCAGATTTCTAATTATACTGGAATAATCTTCAAGGACCAAGAATTACCTTCATTCCAAGTGGATTTGATTTCAGAATTTAAGGCAGTGTTTCATTGAATCTGTTAATGATTATTATATGAACTTCTGATAACAATCAACAACTAATTTTTTGGGTAGAACAGTGGTTCTCACTAGATCCTGTAATTTTTTGAGTAATTTTTTCATTATTCAGTAATTTATTAATTACTGAATCACCTTTCACCTCCCTCTCCTACCACTGATCACACACAACAAAATCATTTCTATTCTGCAGAGAATACAAATTGACAATAAAAATGTGATCATGTTGACAACATTGAACAGGATGTCAGTGGCAGTTTATAATAGGAAAACAGAATGCTATCCTTAAAAATTGAGCTTCTCTGCCTGATTATTCATAGGTAATTTGAACTACACATTTCCATTAACCCTAATCTCTTCTCCTATACATGCTTCCTAAGCCTTGACAAGTCACTTATTTAAGAAACAAAACTTTATAAACTAGATGTCAATGCCACTTTCTGATCATTCTGAAGGGATATAACTGGTTCTCACATAGTTTCTCATTAAACTACATTTTATTTTCCCTATATGTCACTAACTTAATTGCACTTTTTTGGATTCCAGGAAGAAGCACATTTTCTAAACCTCATTTTTTTATTCAAAGATATTTCACTTTTCCAATTACATCTAATAACATTTTTCAACAAAAATTTTCTGAAATTATAAGATACAAGTTACCTCCCTCCCTCCTTTTCCCCTCTCAGAAATGGTAATTAACTTGGTCTGGATTTTACATGTATTAACATAGAAAACATACTTCTAAACTGGTCATTGCTATAAGAGAATACTCATATAAAACTAAAACCCCAAAATAAAACAGTGAATAAAGTTATGTGAACCATCATATGCTTTGATCTGTATCTGACTCCAAAAGTTCTTTCTCCAGAGGTGGATATCATTCTTTGCCATAAATCTTTCAAAATTGTTCAGATCATCATATTGTTGAGAGTAACTATGTCACAGTTTATCATTATATAATCTTTGTTACTGTGTACAATGTTCTCCCATAAACCTCACATTTTTAATACTAGTTCCTATGTAATTCTCTTCAGTTGATCAAATTTCTCTTTTTAAACAAAGGCTAAAATTCAGATTAACTCTTTCTGCAAATTCCTTTATATATAAGATCTGAGGACAACTGAAGTGATATACAATCACTCAACATTTTTTGTTCCAGGTACTTCAAACTTCTAGGTATGCCAGATGCTGAGAAAATTATACCAAAATGTGCTAGTCTATACTGAAGCAGCTTAATTCTTTTGGGATGTTTTTTGCAAAATATTCACAAATATGTAAAAACAAGAAACAAGTAAGATAAACACAAATTATTTCAGAGTGCAGATATTAATAATTATGAGAATTAGGAAAGGGATTTTACAGATTTCCTATATAGGAAAGGTAGGATAGGTCTAATTCTAAACTCCGAATTTTGAAGCATAATTTTACAAATTTATAATCACATCAAGTATATGTGAGTTATATTATAATTATTTACCAATGAGAAACTTGATATGATGGCAATAGAAATAGGCTAAATAGGTTCCACTTCTTGTTTATTCCATCCTTCTTCAAAAGTCTTCCCCTCCTCCAATTTTAGCTGTAGAATATCTATAAAATAATAGCTTAGGATCTGAGCAAGTAAGAAAATTTCATGATTCAATGGGTAATATTCCCATACATGTAAAGTCCAATTATTATGTAGCCAATGTTACATGGGCATTAAGTGCTAGGCTTTTACAATCCCATTTTTGCTTGTTTTCAGGATACCTTTATTATTCCTGTGCACCTGTGCCAACACAGTAGTTTCTAAAGTCATAGTTAACCTACTTACAGTCAGCATTGCACAAAGAATGTCTTGAATTTTTAAATATGGATATGCTTTTTAAAAATCAAGATTAGCCACAAATCTCAGAAATGGCTGGTTTTTCACATCAATTGACAGATGAAAGCTCCCCCAGGAAATTCAACTTTGTTCATAAATCAAACACAAGAACAAGTGCTCAGATTAAATGATAATACCATTAAATCAATGTGGGTTCATGGTTCTCATGTGATATTGCAGTGAAAACTCTTCAAGGATAAGCTTGCTACTGTCAGAACTCCCAATTTAGATAAAGAATTCATTTGGGTAAGGTATTCAGCACCAACTGATTGACCACCAGATACCCTTTGGGGCCAACTAAACTTATAAAAAGAATTTTAAGGAGGACTCCTGATTTTTAATGGTGTATGGAGTAAATTGACAAGAAAACAATTTTTGAGCCAAATATTTGAAGACGATATTGTTTTATTCGTGAAAAAGCCAGTGTATCAACAACAAATATTCCAGGACCATAGAATCATGGAAGCTGAAGATACTTCTGATTCCATTTGATCCTGAATTCCAAATAATGCAAAAATCCCTTTTGTAATATCTATACATTCATTTTCTATGATACAATTAGTGAACATATAGAACAATAAGGGGAGGTTCTATACTTATTATTTACTAATATGATTTGTTAAAGCATAGACTGACTTTGCTATTACCACAGTCCTAAAGTCCTTGTGGAAGTTCACAGATAAGCAAATCTGATGAATTATTCAAGGTCTTAGACATTTTTTTTTTCATTAGTGCTATTGTTCCACTTGAAAAAGGAATCATATTTAATCATATTTCTAGAGGTAAAAAGGACCTTAGAATGGAATGGATAGAAAGGGGAATGGAATTAGCATTTATTAAGTTCTTATGTACCAGGAATTGTATTAAGAGTTTTATAAATAGTATCCTATTTTATCCTAGCAACAACTTTGTGAAATAATTTCTATTAGTCTTATTTTGTAGTTGAGAAAACTGAGGCAGGCAGAGGTTAAGTAACTTAACCAAGGTTACACAAATAATATGTATCTGAGGCTGGATTTGAATTCAAGTCTTCTTGACTCCAGACCCAGTACTTTATCCATGAATTTACATATCTTCCATAGATTTCCTTTAGTACAAATCCATATTTTACAAATGAGGAACCTGAGGCCTTAGGAAATGATTTTTCCAAGATCATGTAAGTAGTGAGCATCAAAGTCAATATTTGAATACAAGACCTCTTTTTCCAGAGACAGGGTTCTTTCCACTGTGGCATACTATCTCCCATGACATTTGTAAACAAAAATGTTTCAAAAGAAATGATTTGATAACTAATAATGAGATGACTGCATAGAGCCTAAAAAGCATAATGTTTTTAAGAAAAGCAGAATACAAAATGGAGTTAAATAATTTGCTCAGGGAATCACTCCTGACTGATTAAAATAATCCTTGAAAAACACCATCATTTGATTGCCATTTAAGAAGTGAATTTTCTGCTGACTGAAACCACCACAAATGTATATTAGTCAATCTTAATTAGGTTAGCGCTGACTAAAGGTCTTCCTTTTACTTTCCCTAAATGTCACATTATTACACTCCCTCACAATGGTTATTCAGAAATTTTACTTTTTTCCTGAAACACCACATATTGACCTTCTCTTACCCTCTCAGCTGAGCACTTTTCCTCATGTTTTTTTTTTTTTTTTGTTGGTTTGTTTTTTATATGATGGATCTCTACTACTCTGAAAGACTATTATGGTTAGTATTGAACCCAGGATCTCCACACTCATGCAGCACTTCGGAATAGTTGAAACCATGCTATCTCTGCTTCATATTTTACTGGGAAAATTAAAAAGTATTTGTCCTAATCTTCCTCTTCTTATCCTGTGCTTTAAAACCCCATATGAGATATTAGGTTCAACAGGTTGACTCTCATTCAGGCAGAACCTCATTCAGGTTCAGAACTGGAATTGGACTTTAGACCATCAAAACGTTATGGGTGGTATGATGCTTCTGGGTTGGGTCTGATAGAGAGATGGCCCAAATATTTGCAACTCAGCTGAGCACCAGTTCCCACCTATAGTGCCCAAGACTTAGTGACTAAGTGAGAAGCTGTGAACTAAATCACACAGTTTCTCTGATTACTTGTCTTGGGGTTGAGTTAATGAATAGATGGTAATGATGAGGATAGATGATGACAACATGAATGACCGTGACTTAACTAAAGTATTCCCTTTCCCCTTTAGATACAAGAATATTAGACTGATCTTTAGGAATAACAACTTTCACCTAAATAAGTTTCAAGAATTTAATTATACTAAACTCAGGGGAAGGATTAGGGTTGAGGAAGAAGGTGTTGGGAATCTATGCTAGACTACAGATGATCGAGTTGGATGGTCAATTGATAATCAGGTTGCTTTTGTTGGCTGGAAAGTTTCCTCTCCCTCTTTGGCCCTGATCAGGTGGTATGAGTTTGATGATGTTCTTCTTGATAATCAGACAGTTGGTATATATCTTACAGCTCTATTCAGCAGTTGATGATGTGGTAATCAATGAAAGTAGGATAAGAAACAAATATAGGTAACTTGAGCATGTTGCTTGGCCTACCCACCCGGGGTACCTTTCTCACAACTGAAAGACTGTTTGATTCAGCTTCTGCCTTTTTATAGTCCTGGCAGCAATTGCCTTTTTCCCCTTGGCTCATGGCATCTGGGTAAATTCTAAATTCCAAACTGTTGGTTGTCACTCATTCTGTTCTCCATTTTCTTCTCAGAAATTGATATTAATATATATGTGTGATATATATGTGTGTATATATATGACCTTTCTTTCATGGTTTGTGTGAAATATATATATATACATATTTAAATATTCATATAACATATATAATTATTCATATTAGCACTATTACAAAAATTTATAATCAAAGTGTATGTTCAAGGACTAGGTAAAAGTTGAATAAATTTTGATGTATAAATAAATGTGTACCAATAGTATTGGATTATTGTTAGGTTAGTCTAATAAGGGACTTTTCTCTCCACCTCACTGGCACCTACCCTTGAAGAGTAGATGCCTATCTCTCCAAGATCCTCTCTTCAAATGTGATTTGCTTTCTAATTATTCTCTTGGCTCTACTCCTCGACAGAAGTGGTTTTCCTTTGAATTCAGTATGGGAAATTAATTTAAAAAAAGAGAAAAATTTTCCCCTACAAAAATTGCTGATTAATATTTTGCTGGAAACTAAGCCACCATTGGGGAAAATATCTCAGCAATTGTTTAAAAAGTAATCTGTCTATACCTCTCACTATCCCTTTCTGTATCTCTTCTCTGTTTCTTCTATTTCTTCCTCCTCTTATCTTGGTAACCCACCACTGATTTCCAAATTTCCTTTCTATACCATTTTAATAAATTTAATAAAATAAAATATCAGTAATGCAAAGGCTATCCATGTTTATCTCAAGATAAAAGGGAAATAGAAAACACACAAACTCTTAAGAAACACAAATTCAGGAAACCTGTACATCTCTCTTGGGGAAAAGAAAGTAAAGGTAAAAGGAAAATATGATATTTAATATATTTGGATCTATCCCTCTAGGTGAACTCACCATTACAGGATCAGTTGAAACAAAACCCCAGGTCTTAGCATTTGAATTTGTTCATTTCATCCATCGCTGCTACCCAGATCCTTTTCTACATTAAGACTTCTGCCCATCTAATCTCTTTTTTTTTTTAAACCCTTGTACTTCAGTGTATTGTCTCATAGGTGGAAGATTGGTAAGGGTGGGCAATGGGGGTCAAGTGACTTGCCCAGGGTCACACAGCTGGGAAGTGGCTGAGGCCAGCTTTGAACCTAGGACCTCCTGTCTCTAGGCCTGGCTCTCACTCCACTGAGCTACCCAGCTGCCCCCATCTAATCTCTTGACTCAATTTTCCAGGATAAATTTCCCTCCCTTGATACTTCACATATGCTTTATCTGAGTGTACATTTTAGAGATGCTTTCCTGGGATGGCCCTCTATATAGAGAATTTTTTCAGTCACTTCCCTGGACCATCTCTATTTGTCTCTTGATTCCCAGCTGACCAAATAGGGAGCAGTCATATCTCTAGAGAGTGGTGGTGATTCCTTTTGTTCCCTGTTCCCTGAATAACTACTGGGCAATAGTGGTGGTTCCATTTGATTGTTTGGTACCATGATTTTGCTCACAGGAATTCAGTAGATACAGGAACTGGAGAGTTAAGAGTATATAATAAAGTATGAGTATAAGTGTGAAAGTCCCTTAGAAAGATGTAAATTGAGTGGAGAAAAATAGATTGAAATCATTGAGGAAGGCAGGAGAATGTCCATGGAGGAAGAGAGGGGTGGATTATAGATAACATCTAACAGAATCTTGATTAAAGGATGAATTTTAGTTGAGTGAATTTCATGAAGGGAACCAGCCACTTCATGATCTTCTTGCATGGGTCCGAGCACCTAAAAGGGAAGCCAGTAGTTGTGAGAATATGGGTAGAAGGGTTAAAGATTAAGGTAGAAAGGACATAGAGAAAAATAACACACAGAGAGACATAGGAATCAGTATCATGTCAGCCTGTCAGTTCCTCCTCAGATCGGCAGAGAGAGTGAGAGTGAGCTGAAATCTTTTTATTATGGATGGAAGCAATGGGGGTTGTGAGATGTCAATCAAACAGGTGGCATATCAGAAGTTTTAACATAGTAGTGACAATCAAGTAGCCCATGGAGCCTCCTTTCCACCACCCTGGCACCAGCTTATACACATGCAGGGGTCAGGAAGTGGCTTTGACATTACAAAGAATCTGTAAAACTGGTCTGCTAGCTTTCAGACTGCAGATAACAGCATAGGCTTAAGTTCAATAAAATTTTAAGTCCCATTCTAAGGATGGGATTTGTGCAAAGGGGATGGGACAAAAGGAGCCAAAGAAGGAGTGGCTGACAGTTTGTGACAGCTGAGTCTAGCTGGAATTCTGGGAGATTCTCCTAAAGAGGAAGGAAAGGAGAAGGACTTCTGGCAGGGGACTGAGAGAAGAAGGAGGAGAGAAAAAGGTTCTGGTGGAAAACAGCCCAGCTCAGATCCAGTCCTGAGGGCTTTCTGAGGATCTTTCTTTGGACATTGAAACCCTGATTCCCTGTTCAAAGATTCCATTGCATCTCACCCAACAAGACTTCAATTACTGAGTCAGCTAAGTGTTTGGACTCCATTTAGGGAGCAATGTCTTATCTCCTTCTCCCATTACCCAACTTTGCTGAGAGACCTGCTTTCAGTCAAAACTTACAATTATAGAAAAGAATAAAAATAGAATCAGAAGAAGTGGGGAGAAGCAGCTTGGGAGTAGCAACCCGAAAGGTTTCCACCCAAGTGAGGGACCCCATAGAAATAGAGAAGAGGGCACCCAAAAATCCCTCTGCCCTTCACCCCTTTCCTCAAGCCCTAAATTATGAATAATGAAAGCCATTCATTAGTCATATAGCATTCCAGAGTGCCTGAGAGATAACAAGGGGGAGGAGAATCATAGCTTAGTCTAGCCGCCTCCATCTTGGAGCCAGACCACCCGCTGGGAAGTTGACTGACCTCGGAGGAGGCTTGCATGAACCCCGCCCTCATTCAGAATCAGATTGGGGTACCACATACCTCATCTTATAGGGAAGCCTCGCCCCGAACTCCTGTGGGGTGGCATGACCATCCAGGTTACCCAGTGTAGGGGTGACACCCCCTCAAAGTCTCCCAGTGTATAATTGGAAGGAGGGGATAGCTTAAAAACAGTCTCATCTTCATAGACTTTCTCTCTCTCCCCTTCTATCATAACATTGGTACTGGCTCCTTATTATTATTACAGTTTTAGCTGAGGCTCTCTTTATTCTTTTTATTTTAATTTTAAACATTTATTAATATTCATTTTTAACATGGTTACATTATTCATGCTCCTATTTTCCCTTTCACCCCGCGCATTCCCCCCACCCATGGCCAACACACACATTTCCACTGGTTTTATCATGTGTCCTTGATCAGGACCTATTTGCAAATTGTTGTTAGTTGCATTGGTGTGATAGTTTCGAGTCCACATCCCCAATCATGTCCACCCCAACACATGCGTTCAAGCAGCTGTTTTTCTTATATCTTTCCTCTCCTGCAGTCCTTCCTCTGAATGTGGGTAGTGTTCTTTACCATAAATCCTTCAGAATTGTCCTGTGTCATTGCATTGCTGCTGGTACCAAAGTCCATTAGATTTGATTTTACCACAGTATATCAGTCTCTGTGTACAGTGGTCTTCTTGCTCTGCTCCTTTCACTCTGCATCAGTTCCTGGAGGTCTTTCCAGTTCACCTGGAACTTCAGCAGTTTGTTATTCCTTTTAGCACAATAGTACTCCATCACAAGCATATACCATAATTTGTTCAGCCATTCCCCAATTGAAGGACATACCCTTCTTTTCCAGTTTGTTGCCACCACAAAAAGCACAGCTATAAATATTTTCGTACAAGTCTGTTTATCTATGATCTCTCTGGAGTACAAACCCAACAATGGTATGGCTGGATCAAAGGGCAGGCATTCTTTTATAGCCCCTTGAGCATGATTCCAAATTGCCAGCCAGAATGGCTGGATCAGTTCACAACTCCACCAGCAATGCATTAATGTCCCAATTTGCCACATCCCCTCCAACATTCATTACTCTCCCCTTCTTCCATTTTAGCCAATCTGCTAGGTGTGAGGTGATACCTCAGAGTTGTTTTGATTTGCATTTCTCTAATTATTAGAGATTTGGAACACTTTCTCATGTACTTATTGATACTTTTGATTTCTTTACCTGAAAATTGCCTATTCATGTCTCTTCCCCATTTATCAATTGGGGAATGGCTTAATTTTTTATACAATTGCTTTAACTCCTTGTATATTTGAGTAATTAGACCCCTGTCAGAGTTTTTTGTTATAAAGATTTTTTCCCAATTTGTTGTTTCCCTTCTGATTTTGACTACAATGTTTTTGTTTGTACAAAAGCTTTTTAGTTTAATATAATCAAAACTTAATTTACATTTTGTAATTTTCTCTAACTATTGCTTGGTTTTAAAGTCTTTCCTTTCCCAGAGATCTGACAAGTATACTATTCTGTGTTCACTTAACTTATTTATAGTTTCCCTCTTTATATTCAAGTCGTTCACCCATTCTGAATTTATCTTGGTGTAGGGTGTGAGATGTTGATCTAAACCTAATCTCACCCATATTTTTTTCCAAATTTCCCAGCAGTTTTTGTCAAATAGTGGATTCATGTCCCAAAAGTTGGGCTCTTTGGGTTTATCATACACTGTCTTGCTGATGTCATTTACCCCAAGTCTATTCCATTGATCCTCCTCTCTGTCTCTTAGCCAGTATCATATTGTTTTGTTGACTGCTGCTTTACAGTATAGTTTAATATCTGGTACTGCTAGGCCCACTTCCTTCACATTTTTTTCATTATTTCCCTTGATATTCTTGATCTTTTGGTATACCAAATGAAATTTGTTATAGTTTTTTCTAATTCAGTAAAGAAGTTTTTTGGTACCTTGATAGGTATGGTGCTAAATAGGTAAATTAATTTGGGTAGAATTGTCATTTTTATTATGTTAGCTCATCCTACCCATGAGCAATCAATGGCTTTCCAATTGTTTAGATCCAGTTTTATTTGTTTGGAAAGTGTTTTGTAGTTGTTTTCATATAATTGCTGTGTTTGTTTTGGTAGATAGATTCCTAAGTATTTTATATTGTCTAGGGTGATTTTAAATGGTGTTTCTCTTTCTACTTCTTGCTTCTCTAGTGTGTTGGAAATGTATAGGAATGTTGATGATTTATTTACATTTATTTTGTATCCTGCAACTTTGCTAAAGTTGTTGATTATTTCTACAAGCTTCTTAGTTGATTCTCTAGGATTTTTTAAGTAGACCATCATATCATCTGCAAAGAGTGATAGCTTAGTCTCCTCCTTGCCTATTTTGATACCTTCAATTTCTTTTTCTTCTCTAATTGCAACTGCTAGTGTTTCTAGTACTATGTTGAATAATAGAGGTGATAATGGGCTCCTTGTTTTACTCCTGATCTTATTGGGAAGGCTTCTAATTTATCCCCATTGCATATGATGTTTGTTGATGGTTTTAGGTATATATTGTTTATTATTTTTAGGAAAGGTCCTTCTATTCCTGTACTTTTCAGTGTTTTCAATAGGAATGGATGCTGTATTTTGTCAAAGGCCTTTTCAGCATCTATTGAGATGATCATGTGATTTTTGTTTGTTAGACTGTTGATATGGTCAATTATGTGGATGGTTTTCCTAATGTTGAACCAACCTTGCATTTCTGGTATAAATCCCACCTGATCATGGTGGATGATCTTCTTAATTACTTGCTGGAGTCTCTTTGCTAGTATTCTCTTTAAAATTTTTGCATCTATGTTCATTAAGGAGATTGGTCTATAGTTTTCTTTCTCTGTTTTTGATCTCCCTGGCTTTGGAATCAGTACCATATTTGTGTCGTAAAAGGAATTTGGTAGGACTCCTTCTTTGCTTATCATATCAAATAATTTGTATAGTATTGGGATTAGTTGCTCTTTGAATGTCTGATAGAATTTACTTGTGAATCCATTAGGCCTTGGCGATTTTTTCTTAGTGAGTTCTTTGATGGCTTGTTCAATTTCTTTTTCTGATATGGGATTATTTAGGTATTCTATTTCTTCTGCTCTTAATCTAGGCAGTTTATATTTTTGTAAATATTCATCCATATCTCCTAAATCGTTATATTTATTGCCATATAATTGGGCAAAATACTTTTTAATGATTGCCTTAATTTCCTCTTCATTAGAGGTGAGGTCTCCCTTTTCATCTTTGATACTGTCAATTTGGTTTTCTTCCTTCCTTTTTTTTATTAGATTGACTAATACTTTGTCTATTTTATGTGTTTTTTCAAAGTACCAGCTTCTAGTCTTATTTATTAATTCAATAGTTCTTTCGATTTTATTAATTTCTCCCTTGATTTTTAGTATTTCTAATTTAGTTTCCATCTGGGGATTTTTAATTTGCTTGCTTTCTAATTTTTTGAGTTGCGTGCCCAATTCATTAATCTCTGCCCTCCTTAATTTGTTAATATATGCATTCAAGGATATAAATTTCCCCATGAGTACTGCCTTGGCCGCATCCCACAGAGTTTGGTAGGATGTCTCATCATTTTCATTTTCTTCAATGAAATTATTGTTTCTATGATTCCTTCTTTGACAAATTGGTTTTGGAGAATCATATTATTTAATTTCCAATTAGTTTTTGATTTTCCTATCCAGTTGCCCTTACTAATTATTATTTTTATTGCATTACGATCTGAGAAGTTTACATTTATTATTTCTGCTCGTTTGCATTTGTTTGCAATGATTCTATGCCCTATAACATGGTCAGTCTTTGTGAATGTGCCATGTGCAGCTGAAAAGAAGGTGTATTCCTTTTTGTCCCTATTTATTTTTCTCCACATATCAATTAAATCTAATTTTTCTAGGACTTCATTCACCTCTCTTACCTTTTTCTTATTTATTTTTTGGTTTGATTTATCTAGATCTGAAAGAGGAATATTTAGATCTCCCACTAGTATGGTTTTTTTTTTTAAACCCTTGTACTTCAGTGTATTGTCTCATAGGTGGAAGATTGGCAAGGGTGGGCAATGAAGGCCAAGTGACTTGCCCAGGGTCACACAGCTGGGAAGTGGCTGAGGCCAGATTTGAACCTAGGACCTCCCATCTCTAGGCCTGACTCTCACTCCACTGAGCTACCCAGCTGCCCCTAGTATGGTTTTACAATCTATTTCCTTCTTGAGCTCTGTCAGTTTCTCCTTTATAAATTTGGATGCTATGCCACTTGGTGCATATATATTGAGCAGTGTCATTTCCTCCTTGTTTATACTGCCTTTAATCAGGATGTAATGATCTTCCATGTCTTTTTTAATCATATCTATTTTTACTTTGGCTTTGTCAGAAATCATAATAGCCACTCCTGCCTTCTTTTTCGCATTTGATGCCCAAAAGATTTTGCTCAAGCCCTGGACCTTAAACTTGTGTATGTCCACCCGTCTCATATGTGTTTCTTGTAGACAACATATGGTAGGATTTTGGTTTCTAATCCACTCTGCTATTTGCTTCCGTTTTATGGGCAAGTTCATCCCATTCACATTCAGAGTTATAATCATCAGTTGTGCATTTGCTGACATTTTCGTATCCTCCCCTTTTCCTACCCCTTTTTCTGATACTATTTCCTTTAAAACCAGTGGTTTGCTTTTAAGACCCTATCCCTTATCCCCTCCCTTGATTGACTTCCCTTTCTACCCCTACCTTATTTCCCCCACCCCTTTTTGTTTTTAACGGCCTTATGAATTACCTCCCCCTTCTTCTCCCCTCCCTTTTTTTGACCTCCCCACTCC
>NW_025352679.1:0-2812 GCF_016433145.1 Gracilinanus agilis
TAATAACAGGTGGCTATAACAAATCAATTATGCTCAGGATCTTCCCATGCTTTTCCTTTATAGGTAAAGACATCTATTTTTAACAGAGGGATAATGATCCAGTGAGAATGGGTTCTCAGTTCTCAGAAAATGGGAAAGAGAGGCTGTGGAGGAACTAAGAGGTTTAAGTTTAAAGGAACTAGAAAGGGAATGGAAATAGAGCTGGCCAGCTCACAACCAGTCACCTTAAAGCAAAACAAAACCCAAGTTTATCTTTAGGGCCAGACTTGGGCATGGAATACTTTCAGGAGAAAGAAGGGTCCCAAGTGAACCACCAAGATAACTCCTCCCAACTGCTCAATTTTGCTTGAAATTCATTTAACTGAGGACTAAACCTTTCATTCCACAATTAAAGATAAAAGGCTTAAAATGCAAATACCTGGGAGAGTCAGCACATTGAGTTTCAGGCAGTGTGCAGACAAATGGAAACTGTGCTCTAAGATACTTCAGGTTCTGCCTGACTACCCACATATATGCCTAAGCAGGAACTGGGCTTGCCAATAGCCTCATCTCTACAGATAAAGGTCAGAGCTTTTTAGAAGTATTACTTCATATCCACTTTGCTTGATGTGTCATTGGTTTATAATGTTATTTGTGTGTAGAGATAAAGGTATATCCACATATAAGTAATATGGATATAATCCATATAAGACCATTTTCAAAGTGAATAAACATGAATATTCCTGCACATAGTCAAAAGTGGCCCCAAATTCCAACTGGAAGCATTTATCAGGTAGGAAATTATTAGGTAAAGATAGTTATGTCTGGGATTCTACTAGCCGGCTCCTTTATTTCTATCAATCACGAGTTCTTAATGTGTGTGTGTGTGTGTGTGTGTGTGTGTGATGAATTCATTTGGCTATCAGGTGAAATCAAAATACTACTGGAGTTTATTATTTATACTCATGATTGAGGGAAATGTTAAATTTCTGTGAGAACAAAAATATAGGTATATTTGTATGAGGCAATTACTTTTGTATGGACACAATTTTTAACAGCTTTACTCCTTTAGAAATTACAGAAGTATTAAACAGAATTTTTTCTTAAATAAATGCCATTCTAAGGAAACATATGAGAGCACAGCAAACTGTCCTTGACATTGATGGCTCCTTTCTTCTAGGCCTTCCTGACATATTAGGCCAGTCCTGGCACTTTAGTTTCAACCCGCTTTCAGCAATGTCAACATTTTGTGATAGCAATTACCTAGTCATCCTAGTTCTTGCCATTGAAAAAATTTCTTTTTACTTTTTGTTTCGTTTTTGCTAATGTACATTTTATTTGTTTTTAGTTATGAACTAGAAGAATTGGTTGCTAAATATAGGACATTCTTGAAAGCTGAAAGGGAAGGGTATTAATATTTCATTGAGGTGTACTCATTTCCTAAATGGAAGATGGCTTACATTAGTATTAGATTACAATCTATGCTGATACGCAATTTTTGATAACAATAAAGAAATGTATTAAGGGGAATGCAGAGTGTAAGTTGATCTTCTGATAACTTTTCTTTATAATAGCAAAATAATAAAAGCTCACACTAATCCTTCCCCCCAAAAAAGCTCACAATATAATTTGCATTCCATTGCCTCATAACAAAGGGCATTGATGTCTGACCTTGAGCTGCTCAGTTTACAATTTCAATTTCCTCTTCTGTAAAATTCACTGACTATTAGATTTTGAAGATGAAGATGATTAAAAGGTGTAAGGTGGCCTCACAGAAAAGGGGAAAAAAATCAGGTCTAGTGTTGAAGTAGTAATGGGAGTGAGATAAAAGACGGAGGTGGGGATGAGAGAGGAGAAAGAAGAAAGAGAGAAGGAAAGGAAAGGAAAGGAAGGGAAGGGAAGGGAAGGGAAGGGAAGGAAAGGGAAGGGAAGGAAAGGGAAGGGAAGGGAAGGCAAGGGATGGGCGAAAATTCAGTAATTATCCATTGCCTATTGTAGGAGACAAGAAATTTGTGAAAATTATATGGAAAGACAGGGTGAACAAAGACTGCAGCTGGATTTCAGTAATCACTGTTTGAACCTGGGTAGCAGCAAATACCTACTGAATCAGGAGTACATGCAGCACTTTCTTCCTAGGCTTCCTATTTAAAAGAAGTCTAAATAAAAGAGCCCAACACATCTGACTTGTAGAAACCGCCATTCAGGCTGAGCTTGTGGTATCAGAAATTTCCAATATAACCAGGTGCTATGAAGATATCTTGGTAGGGCTTCGACTAGATCTGCTGTTAGAAGTCTGAGTTTACCCATACTGCTCAAGTATGAAGTGACCCATTTATTATTAGAAATAATGATAATGACAACCACAACAACATTTATATAGCACTATAAGGTTTTCAAGATATATCTGGTGGCTCAGTAGGTAGAGCCCTGAGCATGGAGCCTGGAAGTCTTAAGCTCAAATCTAGCCTGAGACACTTGCTAGTTGCATTACACTAGTCGAGTCACTTAACCTCTTATAGCCTAACAAAAGGATCCACTAGAGCCACTGGAGAAACCACTCCAGTATCTTTGCTAAGAAAACCCCATGGATAGCATTGGCATGGAGTCACAAGGAGTTGGACATGACTGAACAAAAATAAATAAAAATTTTCAAACAACATTACCAATATCTCATTTTATCCTCATAACAATATTAAAAGTAGGTAGTTTAATCTTTATAATTTTAATAAAATTATTATTACTACCCCCATTGACATGGTGCTCCTGTGATTCAAAGCCAGGTCTTCCAAAGAAGAATTCATTCAAGGACTTCCCATATGGCATCATCCTACCC
>NW_025352680.1:0-6886 GCF_016433145.1 Gracilinanus agilis
AGAGAGACAGAGAGATGGAGAGAAAAAGAGAGAGGGAAAGGGGGAGAGAGAGACAGAAACAGAGACACAGACACACAGACACACAAAGATTTATCTATAAAGTCATTGGGGACACTAACTTAGTAAATACTGAACTAGTATTCCTAGGGGAGATACACAATTAAGTTCCTGTGAACTTCTGGTTACAATATTTCTTCTAACAATTTCCAGAGAGACTTCAAGTACAGATCGGTGAGTTTCTTTTTTCTGGATGCACAGTATTATTGAATAATTACCACTGAACTCATGGCCAACAGAGCTATCCCATACCTGAACAAAACTTTTCTAATACATGTATTTTCTCCATAAGGCATACCATAGCCTCCATGCACTTAAGAAAACTAGGCAATACTTCAATGCTAAACTTGGGAGTCATTTTAAACAGTGAAAATACCAAAAAAAAAAAAAAAAAAAAAAAAAAAAAAAAAGAGCACAAATATATAAAAACATGGCAATATATAAACTGCAAAAATGATACTCGCTTAAAGCATGAGGGCTGAACGAGAGGATGGAGAGTTTCCTTGTTTGACATCACCTGGAAATGTAGGCATGGAGCAAGTCAAATTTTTTGCTGCTTTTTGCATATCCTTGAATAAAAGTATAGAAAGTTTTGGTTTGTAGTTTACAAATAAATTTAAGAGAATATGTGAATTTGAACATATGCAATCCATGAATATAAGGAATGACTGTGTGTATACATATATGTATATATGTTAATTAAAACAGAATTTAATCTTTAAAAAATAATTGATTATACCTGAGCATTTGTATTTATATTTCTTCCTTGTACCTTGATATGAATTTGAGAAAATATGGATAAAAGAAACTTATTCACAATGTGTATTATTTTTAACTAGAGGTATGTTTTCATAAAAAATGAAAAAAAAGCTATAACCTAGGAATGAGAAACTAGAAACCAAATATTTATAGAGTATACAAAAAAAAAAAACAACCTCTGGCATATATAACGTGAATATTTCTTTCAATAAAATGACAAATAGGCACATGACGGAGTGAACATCAAGTATGGGAGAGGGATGTATTTCAGTGGCAGTTAAAAGAGTTTATGGTTTTGAAAAGATATTTTTATAGGATGAATTTTATATAAATAAAATGTTGGTAAATTTTATGTTTTCCACTAATACTAAGCTGTTTTTAATCATAATATAACACTGACCTTATCTTATGACTTTGGTTAAAATGTACTTACTAGGTATTTATAGCTTGTTTGCTGCTGCCAATGGCTTTGGGACTTCATAGAACTCTTATTACCCTCTGAGTACCTTTTCGCCATGACCAGTAATTTTTAGTGGAAACACTGTAATCTGAGGAATTAGATGACTTGGGATGCATAGTAGTCCAGTCTCTGTCCCTAAGTGACCAGAACCAAGTCATTTAAATACTTTGTCTCTCAGTCTTCTCATCTTTAAAATGAATAAATCAGACTGGAGGAGATGCCCTCCAATCCCTTACAATTCTAAATTTTTTCTATTCTATTCTGGTCTATTGCTTATAATTAAAAGTAACATTAGTCTATGTTATTCAATTGACTTAATCTTTCAGTTGAGTTCAGAAGATTATGCTATATTGCATTAGACATCTCTTAATCATTTTTTCACATGAAGAATAAAGAAAAAAAGAAATAGTTATATAGATATGCCATGTAGAGTTATCCAAGAGGGACAGGTCATAATGGAGAATTCTGAGAATTTGTGATCCATTAGAGAAGGAAATGAAAAAAATACTCCATTATCTTTGTCAAGAAAACTCCATGGATAGTATTAAAGTAAAAACAACAACAACAAAAATGATACTTAAAAATGAATCCCTCAGGTGTCCAACTCTCGACTAGCGAAGAGTGGAGGACATTGACAAGAACTTCCTATTCTATTGAGTCATCTGGGTTAAAGCCAAAAGGAAGTTCAGTTGTAGGTATGTCTAGTTATGAAAGTCCAGTGTTTAAAGATCAATACTGCATAGAAAACTAGAATATAACTCTATGAGCCAAGATAAGTTGGATGTGGTCAAAAAGGAGATGGAAAGATTAAAACATCTACATCTTGGGTGTTAGTGTACTTAAATGTAGGAGAATGAATGAACTTAATTCAAATGATTATTACCTATACCACTGAGAGCAAAATTCCTTTAGAAGAAATGGTGTGGCCCTTATAGTCAAAAAGATGAAAAATCAATACTATAGTATAATCTCAAAAATAACATAATGATATAGAATCCAAGGCAAAATATCCAACATCACAATAATACAAGTCTTCAACCACTGATATCAAAGAGTCCAAAGGTGACTATTTCTATGAAGACCTACAGTATCTTATAGGAATAACATTAAAAAAAACCCAATGGTGTCTCAATAGGTGATTGAAGTACTAAAGAAAGAAATCAAAAGATAATTAAAATAATAGGCAAATTTGGCTTTAGAGAACAAAATGAAATAGGGTAGAGACTTTTGTTAAGACAACTTATGGGGCATAGGAAATATTATTTTTCAATAACTTGATAGATTACTCTACACATGAACATCACCAATTGTTAATATAGAAATCAGATAGATTACTTTCTTTGCTATTAAATGTAGAGAAGTTCTATATACCCAATCAAAATAAGATCTGGAGCTGATTATGACTCAGATTATGAGTTTCTTATTGTGAAAATCAGACTTAAATTGTAGAAAGTAGGGAAAACATCAGACTGTATTAGATATGACCTAAATAACATCCCTTATGAATATCAAGTGGAAGTGGTGAATAAATGTAAGGGATTAGATCTGGTAGATGAAGTGACTGAATAACTATAGACAAAGGTTTATTTATTATATAGAAGACAGCAATAAAAAAAATCCTAAAGAATAAAAAGAGCAAGGAAGCAAAATGTCTGTCTTTTGAGGCTTTACAAATATCTGAATAAAAAAAGAACATGAAAGGTAAAGAAAAAAGAGTAAGATAGACTCAATTGAATGAGTAATTCCAGAGTAGCAAAGAGAAACAAGAAGGGTTTCTTAAATGAGCAATGCAAAAAAGAAACAAACAAACAAGCAAGCAAACAAATAAACAGAAACAACAGAATGGGAAAGGCAACTAATCTCTTCAAGAAAATTAGAAATAGCAAGGGAATATTTAATGCAGAAATGGGCATGATAAAAGACAAAAATGCTGGTCTTAAAAAATACAAGCCTAAGATCAGGTGCCAAAAATATACAGAAGAATTATACAAGAAATATTTTAACATCAGTGATAAATAATGTGATATAATTACTGGTCTAGAGCCAAACATTGCAGAGAATTAAGTGAAGTTGGTAAGAGGGGGATTAGGGATGAATGTAGGAGGATTGGAGGAATGAGAGAAAGGAGAGAAGAAGGGAGAGGAAGGGAAAGGAAGGTAGAGGTCCCAGTCCTGGCAGGGGAAATTGACCAGAGCCCTTCAGGGGCTCAAATAAAAGATCAGAGAGCAACTTTAGGGTTTAGAATAGCTGAGATTTTATTTGGATTAGGAAAGGGAAGGTCTAGAAAAAACTAGGAGGTAGATAGAAAGAGAAAAAGGCACCAAGAGAGAGAGCTCAGGATCCAAGAGCCTCTGGGCTCCAGAGTAAACCCTCCAGGGTAGAGAGAGCTCCAGGGTAGAGAGAAAGAAAAGGTGCCAAACTTTCTCTTTTATACTTTCTCTGATGCCTTCCACAAAGGAAGTGGGAGGTGTCGGGGGAAGTTGTAGCAGAGAGCCCTGGGAGTTGTAGTCTCCCAGGGCTTATGATAATTCCAAATGACACATTGACCTTAGCTATTGTTGCTAACAATAGGGCTAGTGAAGAAGATGTAACTTCATTTGAGCTATTTAAAGTCCTAAAAGATGATGCTGTTAAAGTTCTATACTCAAAATGCCAGAAAATTTAGAAAACTCAGTTGTGCCCACTGATCTGAAAAGATCAGTTTATGTCTCAGTCCTAAAGAACAATGCCAAAGAATGTTCAAATTAATGAACAATTGTACTCATCTCACATGCCAGCAAAATACTGCCTATAATTCTGCAATCTCGGCTTTAGCAATATGTGAATCAAGAAATCACCAGGAAAGCAGACTGATTTTTGAAGAGGTAGAGGAACTAGAGACCAAATTGCCTATATTTGCTGGTTTAGGGAGTAAGCAAAGGAGTTATAGAAAACAACCAAACAAATCAAATTTTGCTTCATTGATTACACTAAAGCCTTTGACTACGGGTATCATAACAAAATATGATAAGTCTTCAAAGACATGGGAATACCAGATCATCTTAATTGTTTCCAGGTGAAACTGTATGCAGATGAAGAAGCAAAAGTAAGGGCCTGACATCAAACAGTTGGTTGATTTGAGATTGGGAAAGGAGCATAGCAAGGCTGTATATTGTCATTTCATTTATTTAACTTACAATGCAAAATACCAGGCTGAATGAATCAAAAGCTGGAATTAAGATTGCAGGGAGAAATAACTTTAGATATGCAAAAGATACCTCTTTGATGTTAGAAAGTGAAGAAGAATTAAGAAGCCTCTTGAGGGTAAAAGGAAAGTGTAAACCTGGCTTAAAGCTACACACAAAAACAAACACACTAACCAAAACAAACAAACTAGTATCTTGACAGATTTGCTCTTCCTTTGAATAGAATGAGAAGAAATGGAAGCAGTGTCAGAACTTATATTCTTGGGCTCAAAGATCAATGTAGATAGCAACTGAAGCCATGCAATTAAAAGTTCCTTGCTCCTTGGAAAGAAAGCTATGGAAAATCTGGATAGCATATTAAAAGGCAGAGATATACAGTACTTTGTGGTCAAAGGTCCATAGTCAAAACTATGTTTTTTGTTTCTTTCTTTGTTTCCCCCTGCTCCCCCGCTCCAGTAGTAAAGTAGTGCTTTGAAAAGTGGATTTTAAGAAAAGGTGAGTACTCCAGAACTGATGCTTTTGAATTGTGGTACTGAAGATTCTTAATAGTCCCTTTGGACAGCAAGGAGATAAAATCAGTCAATAATTAAAGAAACTAATTCAGATTTTTCTTAGAAAGGTCAAATACTGAAGCTGGAGCTTAAGTACTTTGGCAACATAATAAAAAAGACAGGTTGCTGTTATTTTTTTTAGTCATGTCTGACTCTTCCTGACCTCATTGAGGGTTTTCTTAGAAAGATTGGTTCCCCTTTTCTTCTCCAGCTCATTTTACGGTTGAGGAACTGAGGCAAAGAGCATTAAGTGACTTTCCTATAGTCGCTCAACTAGTAAGTGTCTGAGATCAGAATTGAATTCAAGAAGGTAAGTCTTCCTGACTCTAGGCATAGCACTCTATCTTGAATCACCTAGCTGCCTCTGCAAAGAGAGAACTCATTGGAAAAGACCCTGATGTTGGGAAATATTGAATGCAAAAGGAGAAGGGGATGACAGAGAATAAAATGTATAGATTGCACCATAGAAGCAATGAACATGAGCTTGGACAGACTTCAGGACGTTGTGGAGGATATAAGGACCTGGCATACTCTGGTCCATGGAAGTCATAAAGAATCAGACAGGACAGAATTGAACAACAACACGAAATTGTGACATTTCTACTCAGTGGCCAGGCATTCTTTAGTAATAAAGGATATTTTCTGAGATCATCTGTATATATTTCATTTGATTTCTTTTTCTTCTTTTTCTGAGAATTTAATTGTTGCTTTGTTCCATAAGGTATTTGCTTGGTATATATAGATATCCATCCCACCTAATATGCCCATAGTATCCTGGGTTTCCCCCTAATAAAAACTTGAGTTTGCTCTACCTTTTCTACAGATTTTCCAGCAATCCCTCACAAATGCTTCTCTTGCAAGCTCAGTATCTTTTTCTGATAGACTACTTTTAAAGAGATAATTTAACAATATTTTTGAACAAAGATTTAAAAATGTTTCATTTCAGGATTCTGCATTCTGCTTGTTGGTCCATCAGGTCTATTGCTAAGAATTTTTGTCCTGGAGGCAAGCATCACACATAGGATTTAGAACAATGCTCTTGAGTAGCATGCTCATTTCTGTGTATTGGTGGTAGTATAGAGTCATTGGGAGGAAGGAGAGGGTGGGAAATATCTTAGAGTGCCTTGAGATTCCTAGAGTGGAGAGCTTGCCCATCTTTTTTTTTTTTCTGGACCACAGTCATTTCCATGTACACCTCCCCTTTTTCTTCCCTCCTTTGTAATGGAATGAAACAATTAAATAAAAATAAACTATATAGCAACTATATGCCATGACATATTCAAAATTCCCTTTAATATTGACTTTTTCTGTTTTTAATCATCTTTAGCATTTTAGTGTTATATTAAACCTGAATTTTTTTTAAATTGGTGATATTAGTTAACACTAATAAAGGCGATATAATGAATATGTAGCTAGATAGCAGAGTAGATAGAGTGCCAGACATGGAGTCAGAAAAATCATCTTCCTGAGTTCAAATCCAGCTTCAGAGTCACAGTGGTTCCCAATGTGGGTGCTACTGCCCCCTGGTGGGTGCTGCAGTGATCCAGGGGAAGTGGTGATGGCCACAGGTACATTTATCTTTCCTATTAATTGCTGTTAAAATTTAAAAAAAATCAATTTCCAAGGGGCTAAGTAATATTTTTTCTGGAAAGGGTCCAGTAGGCCAAAAAAGTTTGGGAACCACTGCTTCAGACATTTACTAGCTGTGTGATCCTGGGCAAGTCACTTAAGCATGTTTGCCTCAGTTTCCTCATCTGTAAAATGATCTATAGAAGGTCATGACAAACCACTCCAGTATTTTTTCTAAGAAAAGTTTAAATGGAAAATATGATATAGGTTGTGCATATATTGCTATACTATATATATATATATAT
>NW_025352681.1:0-3569 GCF_016433145.1 Gracilinanus agilis
TATAATAAATAGATTGGAGTAAATAAAAAATATATAAATTTACTCCAACCTATTTTTCTTGGAAATGTGTATATATATTTCTATCCCTGGAAAGACTTCTATGAAGTGATGCAAAGTGAAGTGAGTAGAAACAGGAGAACATTTTATACAATAACAATAATGTATGATGATTAATGAATGACTTAACTCTTATGAGAAATGCAGGGATCCAAGATAACTCAAAGGATTCAGGATGAAAAAAGCTATCCTGTTATATTGAAAGAACTGATGCATTCTGAGTGAAGGTTGAAACATACCATTCTTCACATTATTTTCTTCATGAATTTTTTCTTGTATAAGCAATATGTCTTACTTTTCCCCCATTTTTTCTCTTTTGCAGTTGCATGTAGAAAAAATTTTGATCATTCTTTTTGACATTTTAAAATTCATGTTTTCTCCCTGCTTCCCCTCTTTGTGGTGGTTAATAACCTGATAGAGGTTATGACTGTATTTTCATGTAATACATATTTCCATATTGCTCATGTAATGATAGAGGGCACATATCACAAATACACTAGAAATCTTATGAAGGAAATATAGTGGAAAATATTCTTTGACCTCCACTCAGATTCCAACAATTCATTCTTTGGCCAAGGATAGCATTTTCATCATCAGTCCCTTGTAGTTATCTTGGAGACTTGCTTTGCTGATAATAGTTTAGCCCTCCACAGCTAATTATCAAATTGTATTACTGTTACTATAAATACTGTTGTCCTGATTCTACTCACTTCACTTTGCATCAGTTTATATGTCTTTCCAGATTTTTCTTAACACTGCTTATTCATTGTCATGGCACAATAGTATTCACTTACACCAAAATATTCCAGTATAACCATTACAACCAACTTTTTCATCCATCCTCCAAGTGAGGGGCAATCTCTTAGCTTCCAATTCTTTGCCACTAAAAATATTTTGGTATAGGTTGGTCATTTTCCTTTATCTTTGATCTCTTTGGAATACAGGCCCAGTAGTGGTATTGCTGGATCAAAGGATGTGAATGGTATCATGGCTCTTTGAAACTGTCACTATTGCTCTCCAGAATGGTTCTATCAGCTCCCAGTTTCATCAGAGGTGTATTAATGTCCCAATTTTCCCATATCCCCTCCAACATTTATCATTTTACTTCTTTGTTATGTTATCCAGTTTGGTAGATGTGAGATGGTATCTCATAGTTGTTTTAATTTCTATTTTTCTAAAGTGATTTGGAACATTTTTATGTGACTATGGATAGTCTTATATTTTTCTTCTAAGAACTATCTCTTCATAACCTTTGACCATTTCTTTGATTGGGGAAGGCTTCATATTCTTATAAATTATATTCAATTGTCTATATATTTGAGAAATGAGGCTTTTATCAGAGATATGCTATAATTTTTTTTCCATTTTGTTTTTCCCCATCTAATCTTGTTTGCATTGGCTTAATTTATATAAAACATTTTTGATTTAGTGTAATCCAAATTATCTATTTTATTTTTTATTATGTTCTTTATGTCTTATTTGTTCATTCTTCCTTTCAATTCTTCCTTCATCCATAAGTCTAACAGATAAACTTTTCCTTGTTCCCATAATTTTTTTATGGTGCCAACATTTATTTTTAGGTAAAGTATCCATTTTGACTCTATACTAGTATATGTTGTGAGATATTGCTCCATGCCTCATTGCTGCCATATTGCTTTCCATTTTTCCTAGTAGTTTTTGTCAAACTACTTTGTGTCAAACACAAAGGTGAGTTCTTTCCTCTGAAGCTTAGATCTTTAGGTTTATTGAACATGAAATTGCTATCGATATTAACAGCTATGTGTTGATTATTTTGTCTATTCCATTTGTCCACCACCCTATTTCTTAGCCAGTACCAGATTGTTTTGATGATCACCACTTCATAGTATAATTTGAAATCTGACATGGCCAGGCCTCCTTCCTTCATATTTTTACATTAATTCCTTTGATATCATTGGCTGTTTGTTTTTCTAGGTGAAATTTGTTGTTATATTTTCTTGTTCTATGAGGTAATTTTTGAGTAGTTTTATTGGTATGGCACACACTAGGAAAATTAATTTAGGTAAGATTGTCATTTTCACCATACTACTATACTAACCCAACCAATCTATGAGCAATGAATATTTTTCTAATTGTTTAGGTTTGACTTTATTTGTGGGAAGAGTGTTTTATCCTTGTGTTCATATAGTTACTAGATTTGTTTTGTGGGTGTATGCCAGGTATTCTATATTATCTAGAGTTATTTTCAGTGGGATTTCCTTTTCTGTCTCTTACTGTTGGATTTTTTGTTGGTAAATAGAAATACTAATGATTTGTGTGGCTTTATATTGAATCCTGCAGCCTTGCTGAAGTTGTTAATTATTTCTATTAGTTTTTTTTGGTGATATGTGTCTTCTTTTGCAACATGACAAACATGGAAATATACATTGCATGATAGCATATGTGCAATCTATATTACATTATCTTCCTTACATGCTGTCTTAAGAAGAGGAAAGTGAGGAGAGAAATAGAGAGGACATGAATCACAAAATATCAGAAAATAATTTTATATATACACATATATATGTACATATATATGTAATAGTTAAAAGGGTACTATTATTACCCTCGTTTTTTAGTTTATGAACCTGAGACTAACAGGTCTTACGTGCCTTTCTTAAGATCACATACTTAGGAAATATCTGACATGGGATTCAAACTCTTGTATTGGAAGATATCTTAGTGGTCATTGTTTTCCAACTTTCTCTCCAATGCAGGTATCTTCTCTAAGATATTAAAAAAGAAATGCAGCCTCTGTAAATTTTTAGTGATAGGGAGGTTATGACAAAGCAAAACTTTCCATTTTCAGGAAAACTTTATTGTTTGATTTTAATTCCATTGCTCATTAAAAAGAATAAATATTCAAATTCTAATGATTTTTATCTAATGTGATAAGTTGTAGACTTTCCCTGTTGTGCATAATCATAGTTGATATTAAATTGTTATGTTAAATTAAGTATAATATAAATGTATTCATTTTCAGTGACATTAGAGGAAAAAATAACTTTGAATAAGGTACATAGGTCAGTAGTTTTTCAAAATATCATAGGAAACAAGCGGATGCAAGTTGTTAGTTATCTGCTTATTCTGTACTCCAGACACTCCTAAAAATGGATAGTTGGTACCCATAAATATATAGAACAGATAAGAAGAAAAGATTTCATACTGACTTCTCCTTATTTCAATTTGGTTAAAATATTTTTGTACGAGTCTTTTTATCTATGATCTCAATGGTATAGCTTGATCGAAGGGCAGGTAGTCTTTTAGAGCTCTTTGGGCACAGTTCCAAATTGCCATCCAGAATGGTTGGATTAGTTCACAACTTCACCAACAATGCATTAATGTCCCAATTTTGCCACATCTCCTCCAACATTTATTACTCTCTTCTGCTGTCATTTTAGCCAATCTCTAGGTGTGAGGTGGTACCTCAAAGATGTTTTGTTTTGCATTTCTCTAATTATTAGAGATTTAGAAACACTTTCTCATGTTCTTAT
>NW_025352682.1:0-2584 GCF_016433145.1 Gracilinanus agilis
ATATAATTACATAACTAATTATATAGAGATATAAAGTTATAAAATAGAAATAAATTAATTAGATTCATTAAAACTAAATAAAAGCCCCACAACCTTTTCATATCTTTGCAAGTTCTTGGCTCTACTAGTACCATCTGCCATATTATCATTATGAGGACATCCTCAGAGATAAGTTGACTAAGTTAGTGAAGAAGAAGTTTCTAAAACAAATAAATATACCAACTAGCCAACAACATTCTGTGAATGTAGGAATTGCTCCTGACTTGAAATTGTTTTATAACATATATAGTCTCTGCATGAGTCCCTTCCTCCCATCCTATCCCTGACCTAACATATGGCAATAAAATAGAGCAGTAAGTAGAGAAGTGGGCCTGAAGTTAGAAAGACATGAGTTCAGATGCAGCCTCAGATACTCACTAGCTATGGGACTTTGTGCAAGTCACTTAAACTCTGCCTCAGTTTCCTGAACTGTCAAATGGGCATACAAACAGCACCTTCTTTCACAGAGATTTTATGAGGATCAAATGAAATAATAACTGAAAAGTGCTTAACACAGTGTCTAAGAGCCACATAAATGTTAGTTAGTATTACTATGATTATTATTCATTCTTGTTTCCATTTGCAATTCACTATGCCTGCTTTCATGACCAGAGACCTGAGGTGGAAGGAAACTTGGATATCATTTCATTTAACATTTTTATTTTAAAGAGAAGAATATGGGCCAAGAGAAATGAAATGATCTAACCAGTTCCCACAACGAATAAGCTAAACTTAGTTTGGAACCCATGACTCACTATGTCATCATGTTCTCTTTTTATATCCTTGTGTCTTAAACCAAGGTAGATCAAACCAATCAGAGCATTTCTTGAGTGCCAAATACGTGCCAACAATGTCCTAGGTGCTGGCAATACAAAGACAAAAGTCAAATAGTCCCCATCCTCAAGGACCTTACATTCTTTTTTGGGGTGGGAGACAATATGCATGTCAATAAATATCAAATATATTCAAAGAAACTTTCTTAGGTGAGAGGAAAAGCATTAGCAATTGGAGGAATAAAAAAAGCCTTATGTACATGGGTTCCAAGTGAAAGAGCATCCATCTGACCTTCAAGATGAAAAGTTCTACACTCATGGATATGGTGCTGGATAGAACCTTAAAGACCAGTTAGTATAAACACTTCATTTTATAGATGAGGAAATGAAGATCCAGTATCTTACCTAAGGGAATATTGGTAATTGGAGCAGAGGGGGGATTCAAACCCAGGTCCTCTGATTCTAAACCTAGTGCTCTTTCCATGGAAATTCATGATCTTCCAATGAAGGTATATAGGATTTATGATTTACTCTCTAAACCCTTAAACCCTCTCAATGCTTGGATCTAGCTACTGAAGTTACACTTTGTTTACTAGCAGTTTCCTTTCACTCTGAGTCCTCCACACCTACACATATACCCCCACCATTCAAATCTGGGGAGGTGTTCCGGTTTTACCTCCCCACCTCTAGCTCCAGCTGGGTTCTGAAGGGTTCTTTTGTGCTATCTGAAAATGATGAGAATGTGCTGAGGCAGGCCCCAAAGCATGTGGGAACCATTCAGTGGGGTTCTCAGAGAGCTAAGTCCCCAGGCACCCAGTGAGGTGCTGACAGGCCATCTGTGAGTTTTGGTTTGAGGGGGAGCCCCCCAGCTGAGGGTGTGCAGGTGCCTGAGACCCTCATTAGCATTGGCCTTTTGCCTGGAAGCTGCCTCTGCTCATGGGCTCTATGGCAGCATCACCCTTCTTCTAACTCTTTACTGTTTCTGAACTTAGCTGAGCAACACACAAGGAAATAGAGCAAAATCAAGGTCATTGTATAATTATCAAAGGAGCCTCTTTTTAGGAGCCTGTGGGTAGACATTTTCAAGAGGCAGAGTAGTCAGCTATGACCATGGAATTTTCTTTTTCCCATGTTTGCTACTTCCTTAGTAGCTTCTTAGCTTGTCTAATGTGACCCTATTTCTGGCCAGACAATGGGTCCTTATGGCAGACAGAAAAGAAAAATGAAAGAATTCAGTCTCTAGCCTCTTTCCAAAATTCACAGAATAAATAATTTCCAAATTAATGAGCAAGTATTACTTTGAGATTAGCTACTTTTTCTACTAAGCTAGGAGATAATTTACAAAACACTTCTTACTTTGTCCATAGTCATATACAGACTGTTATGCCCCTGGAAGCCTTACCTGGATGGCGTATTCAACTGCTTGGCAATACTTGATAGAAATTAGAAAATGTCCACCTATCACTGTCTACCTCACAAGTAGATGAGGTCCTTGAAAGAATCAAATCCAATAAAAATGTAAAATGCTATGTCACATTTTAGAACAATAGTAAAGGGTGTTCCTATTCTTTTTTTAGTTGAAGCTAGTCCAAGACTTCACCAGAATTTTTGTTTATATCTCCTTCAGAAAAATGCATATTCACACAACCAAATAAGTCTGTATTTTATACCCAAAGGTGTTTCCTTAAATATTTTACACTCTACTTAGCTTCACTGCAAGTGTGGGATTACTGAGCTATTTCACAGAATCGTATGGAAGGAAGGAAGGAAGG
>NW_025352683.1:0-2546 GCF_016433145.1 Gracilinanus agilis
CCCCAGAATTGCCTCAAAGGTCTTCCAAGGTGTCTATGATATTGTATCTTACCTACAATAGTTTTTTTTAGTATATGCTCAGATAACTCTTGAAATCTCCTCTAATAAAATTTTGCTCTCTCATCATTTAAGCTGGCATTTGTGAGGTCCATTTGTTCCCTAGAGACCAGCTAAACTTCCCCAGTTTATTCAGCAACTAACACCACCAACAAACCACAAGACAGCAACTTTCAATCACTTCCAGCTTTAGCAAGACTTACAGAGTGGTGACCTGAAGTGGGAAAAAAAAGGAAAGAAAGAAAAAGAAATCCTATTATCAATTCTCTAAGCCTCTTGGTCCCTGTAGGACTTTTTTTTTAAAGGTACTTCTTCAGTTCTGCAAATGATAAATTGACAAATATTGCAAGAGTTTAAATATTTCTATGAGAGCAATTCTTCACTCCCTGCTGTTTACAAGTAAAACATTGTCTACAAATAATCCATTACATTAGCCATCCTCTTTATCATAAAGCCATGTTGAATACTTGTAACATTTATAAAAAGACACCGACTGATTGCAAGATGAGCGTTACCCTTGAGCAAATTATGAACACATTTATTTCAGTCTTCTGCGTTTGAAACTAATTTTCTGGTAATATCAAAAGTGTTCATAGAATTAATTTCCTGTCAGTTCAGCAGTATTCAAGTGAATATTTTATGATTTTGCATTAGCTGTATTTGTCTAGAGTTGTGACATGATCGAGCCATTCTCTGAGGGAAACACATTAATAATTAAGCTCTGTCCAATGCGGAGTGCTAAAGATGACAGCATAATTGTACATTTGCAGAGGCCGTTCACAAGGCAGAGACGGAGAATTGCCCTACCGCCATTTAAATGTCAATTTAGGATTTCTTTGCTAAAATTAAAACAGAACTACAGGAAAAAAGAAGAAGAAGAAGAAAAAGAAACTGGTGTCAAATCTGGATAATGTTCCCCTTGCTTTCTCTTTACTTCCAAAGTGTGAGCTAAATGCAAATAGACCCTCCCCAACCCTTCTTTCACATGCTGAATAAACTGTCAGAAGTTCTCTTTCTTGTTGGCAATGGAATACTCTGAGTATCACTGTTTAAATGACAAATGCTCTTTGAGGGGATGAACTCTAGTGAAAGTAGTTCAAGGCAAGCTTTGAATAGTTTTCAGCTGTATATTTTAGTCTTGTACATGGTCCCATACATCTTTAACCATATTTTGAGATATCTATTTTCCAAGGAAATTATTGTGTATAGATCACTCAATGTATTCCTGTTTTTTAAAACTTAAAATGCATGGATTATTGGGTGATTTTTTTATGTAGTGGTAGGTAGGGTGCATTTCATCTGTTATAATTACTGTACCTTGACAAACAAACTATATCATGGATAAACTAGTAAGTTATACAATATGCACTTTAACAATTTAAGATTTTAGGCATAATTTCTTGTTATCCCCCAGAACTATGTAAATTTCTTTAAAAAAAAGGGACAATTTTGCTTTTTGACTTGTGTCACAACTATATAACATAATGTCTTCCATGTTATAACAGGGTCAAGTTTTCCCCATCTTTTAAAAACAAATAAAATACAAAGCAAAACAAAATGAAACCAGTAAACTTCACTTGGCCCTACCATTTCTTCAAGTCATCATCTTATTACTCTCTTCCACTTTACATCCAAATTTATAGCAAAAATTCCCTGTTCTCTTGTTTCCACTTCCTTTTATTTTTTTTCACTTTTCAAACTCTTGCAATCTAGCTTTTGATTTCAGAAACTCTCTCCAAAGTTACCAATGATCTTGAAATTGCCAAATAGGATGTTCTTTTCTCAGAACCCATATTTTTGATATTACCACAGCATTTTATATTCTCGACCAGTCTGTCTTCCTGTATTTACTGTCCTACTTCTGTCAGAACACACTGTGGTTCACACAGTGTGTTAAACACTGGAAACACCCAAACAAGAAGAAATACATTTGTTGCCCTGAAGACTTTTTCTTTTTAATGAAGAAAGACAACACATAAAATAAATATTTTAGAGAAGGGTAGTGGGAGACATTATATAGATATATAATAGAGATAGTCACTAGAAAAGAGTAAATCCTCACAAGAATGAAGACATTATTTGTCTTGAAACTTTCTTTAAAATAGAGGCTCTAAGGGGAATCAAACAATTTGAAGAAGTGGCCATTTGGTCAGAAAATATTTCCACTTTGAAAAGACCAATCATTTTGCATGTTTTGTGGATTCTACCTCCATATCATCTTTGATTATCTAGTCACATACAGTCTTCATCATTGTTCCCGTCCAGTTCACTTTTCCCATGGATTACTATAATAGGCTCCTAATTGATTTCACTTTGTCTAATCTCTTTCCTTCCAAATTTTCCTCTATATTGTTGTTCAAGCCCTATTCCTAAAACACAATAGTGACCCTACCACTTTTCTCTTATATATTTCACTGCCTCTTTATCATCTCCATGATAAAATATAAATAGATCTGTCATTAGCATGTATATGTATATATATATATATA
>NW_025352684.1:0-2645 GCF_016433145.1 Gracilinanus agilis
ACCAGAGTCATAGAGCTTGGTTTGCCATTTCTTTCTCCAGATCATTTGACAGATGATGAAACTGAGGCAGAGTCAAGTGACTTGGCCAGGGTCACAGAGCTTAGTTTGCCTTTTCCTTCTCCAGCTCATTTGACAGATGAGGAAATGGCAGTGACTTGCCCAGGATTGCACAGCTAGTAAGTGTCTGAGACCAGATTTGAACTCATGAAGATGAGTCTCTCTAATTTCAGATCCAGCCCTCTAGCCACTGAGCCACCCAGCTGTCCAGTCCAATTCATACATAAAAGGAATCCTTGCTACAACATACTCAAACAAGTGATCATCCACCTTCTGGGACAATTGTGGATAGGGCACTGAAGTCCTGAATTCAAATCCTGCCTCAGACACTAGCTGTGTGGACCCTGGACATGCTTAACCCCTTAATGCCCCAAGAAACTGCTCATACTAACCTACATTTCTGCAGCATTTGGGGGGAGGGTGCACAATGTCAAGATATTTTTTGACCCTTATAACAACCCTGCTTTTAGCTTGACAAATCACAAAAAAAAAGGTACCAACAGCCCATTCATAAAGGAAATTTCTCCCCCAGGAATTGCCCATACTGGAACCATCTCAGGTCCAGTCCCTCTCCCTATATGGGGCCCAACTCCAGGCACGTTAATAAGTAATCACTAACTTAGGAAACTATGATTAATCCCCATTTTACAGATGAAGAAACTGAGGGTGAAATAGGTACACTCTCCTAATATCACTGATAGGGAAAATATTATCACCCCTTTTTTTAACCCTTACTTCCTTCTTAGAATCAATACTGTGGATTGGTTCCAAGGCAAAAGAGTGCTAAGACCTAGGCAATGGGGGTTAAGTGACTTGCCCAGGGTCACACAGCTGGGAAGTATCTAAGCCTAAAATTGAACCTAGCACCTCTGACTCCAGGCTTGGATTTCTATGCACTGAGCCACCTAGCTGCCCTTCATGGCCCTTCTTAATAAAGTGCTAAAAGATTCTTTAAATTAAATAAAATGTGCCTACCCAAGGCCTTGAAATAGTGGCAGTTTTGTCTTGGGTTCCAGAAGAGGGAACAGCTTTGACAAGAGCTTTCCCACCAGCCCTGCTAGGACTGATCTAGAATCCATTGGCCCCAGCCATCGAGGGGATAGATTCAGGATCAGAGATTTAAAGCTGGAAGTCATCTCCTACAACTCTCACATTTTGCAGATGAGGAAACTGAGGCTCACAGGGATGAAATGACTAGTCCAGGGTCACGTAGTGGCAATGGGGCAATGCTAGAATGACTTCCCACCTGTTGGCCAGACGGCATCACCCGAAGCTTCATCCTTGGATACAGTCCCATCCTCACCTCTGTCGTCTCCTTCCCCCTACAGGTCTGCCATCACCATCTTTCCCCAGCGGACAGATGGCAAGCATGACTTCAGAGTCTGGAACTCACAGCTTATCAGATACGCAGGCTATAAGCAGCCTGATGGCAGCATCCTAGGAGACCCCGCCAACGTGGAGTTCACAGATGTGAGTACCATCTGAGCCCCCACCTATTGGAGAATGGAGGTGGGCAGGCACAGAGCAGCTCCATCGAGTCATCTTCTTTTTGTCTGGGTTGACTCACAGAAGCTTAACACCTTCTGCACCAGGGATCCCAAGGGCGAGGGGCTGCCCAGACTCTTCCCTTTGCTCCTCTTAGGACCTTCTCTCCCACCTCCTCCTCCTCCCTGGTCTCTGGTACCCAGGAGGAAGGCGACTCCGCTGAGTAACCCAAGCCTGGCGTTTTGTTACAGATCTGCATTCAGCAAGGTTGGAAGCCTCCAAGAGGACGTTTCGATGTCCTGCCGCTCCTGCTCCAGGCCAACGGCAATGACCCAGAGCTATTCCAGATTCCTCCAGAGCTGGTTTTAGAAGTACCCATCAGACATCCCAAGTGAGCCGGGCCCAAGGAGAGGGGCAGCATTTAGAAATAGTCTGTCTGCCATCAGGGAGAGAAAGTGCCTTTACCCAACAACCTCCTCTACTCCCTGTAGCCTAAGCCTACAACTCCCTTCTCATGAATAGGCTGAAAGATTCTACCACAGTGTTATCGGCCTCCAGTTTTAGGAAAAGGGGGAGACACCCCCCAAAGAATAATCAGGCTAAAAGACCCATAGAGAGCACTTTCCATACTTGTCTTACTGGAGCCTGTCAACAACTCTGGGAAGGAGAGACTGGAGTTATAGTCCCTGTTTTACAGATAAGGAAACTGAGGCCTAGAGACATTAAGGCTTGGTCCAAATCAAATCAACAAGTATTCACTGAATGGCATGAGGACCGGCTCTTTCCTAAACTATACCATACTTGTACACATAGCCTCTGCTCCCTGCACCTTTTGGCTTTTTCCAAATCCACTCTCAATCAAGTACTAATGGAACCTTGGCATTGTGGGCAATGAGGGGGAAATGAAGGAATCTATCCTCTTACTGAGAATATGAAAGATAGACAGACAGACAGACAGACAGATAGATAGATAGATAGATAGATGGACAGGTAGAAAAATAAATAGAAAGAAAGAAAGAAAGAAAGAAAGAAAGAAAGAAAGAAAGAAAGAAAGAAAGAAAGAAAGGAAGGAAGGAAGGAAGGAAGGAAGGAAGGAAGGAAGG
>NW_025352685.1:0-5046 GCF_016433145.1 Gracilinanus agilis
ATATATATATATATATATATATATCAGTTCCTATTTTTATTGTTCACAATTTTTAAAGTTGCTGTAAGGATCAAATTAGAAAATATATTTGTAAAGTACTTTGTCATCAGCATAAGCTATGTAACTGAGGCATAATTGTTATTCATGGCTTGTATTGTGGAAGGAAATGGATTCCCTCCTTTTGCAGAGAAAGTTCCTCTCTGAACACCATTAATAGGACTCACTATCTGATATATTTGAAAGTCCATCGAAGATCCTCAGTGGATCCATTGGGGTTTTCAAAACACAGGATTCCAAAGCTTCTGGAGGAAATGTGTTTCTTCAGTCTGAAAGCTTGGGATACAAGTGTTTGTTTTATGTGCAGAATATTTTATGGAAATATTTCATGCCATGAGGTGATTAGATCCTAGCACAGGAGAGAAGTCTACCTTGATCTTCCTTGGAGAACATAAACTTTCATTATTTATAGACCGAGATACCTGCTGCCTATATACATCCATAACTCTCCTGTGTTGGAACTTTCAGCATATCTGGTCATCACAGTATTCTAGAGGAAAAGGTCCTAATCAACTGGTTCTTCTTTTTTCCTATGTCAGGAAAATTCCCAGCTCATGCTTCAAGACAAAGAGACAAAGAAATCAGAGGGAGGATAGAGAGGAGAGAGAAAGAGGAAAGAAAGAGGGAGAGAGTGTGAAAATAAACACAAACACTGGTGTGTTCTAACACATTAGAAAACATATTCAAGAAATTTCATTTTCAGAAAATACACTGTGTTATTAATGATACTTGAGTCCCTAGGGTTATATAAACAAAGACCCTAGCTTTTGAGCAAATCTGTGATTCAGAATCCACATCTACTAAGTTAGAAATCTGTTCTGCATTTTTTGTACTCTCATACCTCTTCAACTCATTCCTACCTCATTAAAAACGTTCATTTTCTCCTCTGCCCTCTCCTTCCATGTGCTATTTGGAATTTCTGCTCTAATGCCAAAAAAAAGAACCCTGATCTCATCCTCAGTCATTCTCTTCTGCTAATAGGCACCTGGCTCCCTGAAAAATATTGCATTTGGCCAATGTCTTCAGTTTTTGGTGCTTCTTCTTTCATGATTACTGTCTTGCTTTTTAGTGTCCTTTCCTTGACAATTATTCAGCCTCTTAAACATGGATATTCCCTAAAGCTCAAAACTGAGTCCTCTCCTTTCCCCTTGCCTCTTCCTTCTCCTCTTCTCCCTTTCTCCTCTCTTTCTGCCTCTATTTCTTTCTCTTCCTCTCTGTCACTATCCCCCTTGATATATTTATTGCCTCCACAAGATGTTTTCTAAATCTATATATCACAACTTTATCTGACTTTTGAACTACAGTTCTTCATCACCAACCACCTGCTGGATATCTGTAGGCATTTCAAATTCAATGTGTCAGAAATGGAACTAAATATCTTTCCCTTCTCCCTAAACTTTCTCCTCCAAACTAGTAACCCAGGACCTCAACTATGGTTTCATCTTTGACTCTTCTCTTTCCCTCACTACCTATATACAATTAATTTTCAAGGCTGATAAAACCTACAATCTATTCCTTTAATTAGCCACTCCCTCCATCACATCTCACTTAGCCCAGTGATGGGCAAACTTCTTAAAGAGGGGGCCAAAGGAAAGGAAATGCTCATCTGTCAGTTTGTTTCTTCTTTTGAAGTTTCATTGTATTGTATCCTACTCATTGTATTTGTCAGATTAGGAATAATGTTGCACAGCCAGATAGAACATTTCAGGGGGCCACATCTAGCCAGTGGGCCATAGTTTTCCCATCATGACCTAGACTATTCCCAGAGCCTTTACATTTGTTGATTGCTTGTATTTCTATCACCAGGACTTAGCACAGTGCCTGGTATATATTAAGCATTCAATAAATGTTTAATCTATAACCCTCTAATCCATCCTCTGCACAGCCACCAAATTAATATTTTCTGAGATTTTACTAAAAAAAATCTCTAGGACAAAATATGCCCTTCTTAGTTTGACATTTAAATCCCCACACAATCTAGCTCCCATTCATTTTTCGTAACATTCCATATTACACTGTAGTCAAACTGGCCTCTTATTAGTTGCTTTGTGAACAACATTCTATTTCTCATTTTCCTGTCTATACCCAGGCTGTCCCTCATGTCTAGAATGCATTCCCTCATTTGCTTCAACTCTTAGGATCTCTGCCTTCCCATAATCTATGAAACTGTTATGCATTAAAAAATAACCTTTCCGGATGTGTGCATAGACAGCTTGAGTTGTAGCTCATGAAAGCCTAGAAATATAAACATTATTGACAACATGCAGTCTATTTTCTCAAGGATTAAGTTTCTTGAATAATTTTTCTAATGTCTCACAACATAACCTCAGAGCCAAATCCATCTGTGGCAAGCAAATCCTTCTTTAGTTTTTACTATAAATGCTTATAGAAGTGTGTATTATGATGCCTGTTTTGTGTTTCATTGTTTAAATAATAAGTTTAATGCCTGAATAGAAAACATACAATAGTAGTATGGGGGCTTAAAGAATCTGGATGTCCCATGACACCACTGTATTTGTCCAATCCTTCCTTTCCTGCTGCTGCCTTCAGGAATAAAATGCACAGCTTACCCATCAATAAGCAATGAATATTGATCAACACTTTGCCAGACAGCAAATAGAACAGTCAATTCAGGGAAATCTAATAATTTACTCACGTTTACCTAATGGTAGCTGGCTATCAGAAAATTACATGTTCTCTTAGTCACTAATATGCAACTCCATTGCTAAGCAATGATTACAAATTTCAGTACTTATTTTTTATGTACTGCTAGCTTCTCCAATCAACAAAAACTACTGCAGTACTGCCATATGAATTGAAAAGGGGCAATCTAGATGGAAGGTAAGTGTTAAAAAAATGAGAAATAAATCAATAATGGAGGTTTCCTGGTACAGTAGAAAGAGCGCTGGTTCTGGTCATGCATTTAAATTCCATTTTTTAACTTAATAATTATGTGACATTAGAAAAGTTAAAGCTCCCAGGGCCTCAGTTTCCTCAACTGTAAAATGAGGGGGTTTGGGATAGACTACTATGCCCATCACATTAATATCTTTGATCCTAAATTCAAACAACAATAGGAAAAGTACAAGAAAAAAAATTATAGAATTTAGAGCCAAAAGAAGTTGACATTCAGGTCTAATTATTGCTTCGAGTGACCTAAGAAAGGATCCCAGTATGTGAAGGTTCCAATATGGTGAGTTATACAAGGATATAGACAAGAGTGATACAAGATGGGCAGGTTTGGGTGGTTTGGAATCTACATCACTGGAAGGAATGGATGCATTGAGATAATGGATTCATTGGGCTATTTGGGAGTTTTTCCAAGGCACTGTGCTAGATAATAGTGTCAAGAATAGTAAAGAGAATTCTAGGACAAGCTGTTTATTTAGGGCCCTTTTAAGAGCTGACAAAAGGGAGCAACTAAATGACTCAGTGGAAAGGATATGGGAGGTCCTGGGTTCAAATATGGCCTCAGATATTTCCAGCTGTGTGACTCTGGGCAAGTCACTTAACCCAATTGCCTAGCCCTTACCGTTCTCCTGACTTGGAACCAATACTTAATATTGATTCTAAGATGGAAGGTAAGTGTTAAAAAAAAGAGTTATCAAGCATAGTAGGATATTTAGTCCTTGATTCTTGATTCATCTCAGCTCAGTTTCTCAGTAATGTTTATGCTGTTGGATTAGTCGTTAACACACTTTTATTAAGTGTTTACTATATACCAAGTACTATGCTAAGAAATGAAGATTCAAATATAAACAAAAAGAAAAATATTTACCTGCAGTCAAGGACCTTATATAAAAGGGAACTAAAACGTGTATGTGTATTAGGGGTGAGGGGCGATTAGGAATAGATATCTATGTTTCAGGAAAGGTCTAAAAATCTGAACAATCAGGGATAGGTGGTCTGGGTTCTTCTCCAAAATGGAGGATCTCTGGAGGACTCTTCCCCTCTTCCCTAAATGAGAAGGGACCTAAGGGGGCAGGGACAGGAGGCAGCTGAGGCATAGCAGTCAAGGCAGGAGAATCAGGTCTGACTGTTCTGGGGCTCTTCCCCAAAATGCAGTTGGTCAGAAACCTCCTAAAGGGAGCTGAAGTTTCCTTGTGGCCTTTTGCACTCAGAAGAAGAAAGCCATCAATGGTCAAAGTTTTGGTTCTCTGAGCCATCAGTTCTTAAGGACAGTTTTAATATCTTTTAAGAAAAAGAAATAGCCCAAGCTTCACTTAGGGCCTAAAGAAAAGCTTGATTAGCCTCTGTAGCAAGTCCCTGGGATGTATGGCTCCTCTATCATAGGTAGTCAGAAGGACATAAGGAAATTAGTTTCTAATTGATTTCCTCCTGTATCCACCAATCAATCAGTAAACATTTTAAGTGCCCATCATGTGCCAGGCATTAGGCTAAGTTCTGGGCATGGAGTCAGAAAAGTCTTAGTTAACTTCTCTGGAACTCCATTTTCTCATCTGAAAAGTGAACATTTTTCATGCCTACCACACAGGGCTATTATGAGGATCAAATGAGATGATGCAAGTAAAGTGCTTTGCAAATCTTAAATAGCAGAGAAATAGAACATTTATTAAACATTGTGCCAGGCACCGTGTTAAGTGCTGAGAATATATATTTAATCAAGGAAAACTATCCCTGGCCTCTAGGAGGTTACATTCTAAAGAGGAAAAATAATATATAAAGAGGATTTGGGGAGAAGACCAGAAAGTGATATAGTAGAAGCCTGGTTACCAGCAAGATGAGAAGAAAACTTAACTATCATAGCCAGGACAGTCCAAGGTTTAAAATGTGTCATTTTTCAGTCATCTGAATTTTTGTGACTCCATTTGGGGTATTCTTAGCAAGGATGCTGGAGTGGTTTGCCATTTCCTTCTCTAGCTCATTTTATAGATGAAGAAATAAGGAAAACAAAGTTAAGTTAAGATCACACAGCTTCCCACCATATGTTGTCTACAAGAAACACATATGAGGAGGGTGGACATACAC
>NW_025352686.1:0-1781 GCF_016433145.1 Gracilinanus agilis
AGCTAAAGGTCGGAGACTGGCCCAGGTACAAGCAATAAGGGGTCACTCGACCCAGTCCTAAGAGGGAGGGAAGGGCAGGAGCCAGCGTGTGGGTTAATAACCTCAGAGCTCCCCAGAGGCTCCCCATGGCTCCCACCTGAAAGGTCCCTCGCCCCAGAGCCCGACCCTCCTGGCCCTTCTCCGCCTCTAGGCTCAGCTGGCCTTCGGCCCCACGTCCCTTCCTGGGATGGCTTCGAGGACCACTTCTGGGCTTCCGAGGCTCACCATGGCACAGTTCAGAAATTCTAGACTCTCTTTGCCAACCAGGGAAACAGGGAATGAGCCATCCTGGGCCGTGACTCACCAGACCTGGCTTAGATCCCTGCTCTGATCTCGAGTGGGCAAAGCAGCCCAGAGCTAGAGGTCGCCTGCTGGGAACTTCCTGAGGGAGTGCCCTTGGCCAAGCCCTCTGTCCTCTGGGCCTCGGTTTCCCCATCTGTAAAATGGAGGCACTTCTGTTCCCCAAATCTGTTCCTCTCTGGATCTCAGCTTCCTCGTCTGTCAAGTGGGAGTGGTAGCCCCTGCCTTTCCTCCCTCCCTCCCTCTTTCCTGGCTGGGTGGTCACCAGGCCCCAGGGGCCGCTAAGGCTATTCCTTGTGGGCGAGTTCCACTCAGGGCTTTCTGAACCTGCCTCCCAGGTCATAAGGCATCCCTTCCCTCTGGATTAGTTGGAGGACCTAGCTCTGGTGCTTAATAGCTGTGTGACCTTGGGCTAGTCCTTTCCTCTGCAGGGCCTCAGGTTCCTCCTCTGAAAAATACGGGGCCTCCACGGCTCCATGCAGATATTCCACGTGACCTTGCCTCTCTGAAGAGGCCACAGGAGGGACAGAGGGCAGGAGGTCCGAGGCACCCCTGGAGGCTTCCCCAGGCTCCCTGCCAGCCAGAGGAGAGGCTGAGAAGTGAGCCTTCCCTGACTGCCCGAGAGGCAATGTGAGAGCATTTCTCATAAACAATCTTGCAGGGTGGATGCTCTGCTTATTCCTATGTTATAGATGAGACATGAGTTAAGTAACTTGCCCAGGGCCACATAGCTAGGAAGTGTCTGAGTCAGGATTTGAACTCAGGCCTCCCTGACTCCAGAACCAGCCCTCTATCCACTGTGCTGCCAAGCTTTGTAGGAAGAAGGGGAACACTCCTTCTTGCTCTTTGGCTGTCTGTCTGCCTCTGGAATGTGGCTTGGTCGGAGGCCCTGCCCCACTTTAGAAGTAGCTGCCCCCCACCCCTTGCCAGAAAATCCCCGAAGGGGTTCATGGGGTCCTCAGCGGTCAGTGGGTCAGCTGAGGGAGAAGAGGCCCCACCTTGCCTCTGGGCAGGTAAAGGAAGGTCACAAAAGAGCAGAACATCCAAATGGGCAGTGGGGACTCGATTTCTCACTGTCTAGGGGGAAACCGAGTCTGAGAGAGGGCCAAGGGAGTGACCCCCTGCCAAAGCCCCACCGATAAAGTCAGTCACAGACACTGAGGACATGTTTATAGCCTTCCAGGAGCTGGAGACTCACTACCTCCCAAGGCAGCTCTTTCTTTTGCTGAAGGAAGGAAGGAAGGAAGGAGGGAGGGAGGGAGGAAAGAAAGGAAGAAGGAAGGAAGGAAAGAAGAAAGGAAGGAGGGAAGGAAGGAAGGAAGGAGGGAAGGAGTGAAGGAAGGAAGGAGGGAGGAAAGGAGGGAAGAAAGGAAGGAGGAAAGGAAGGAAGAAAGGAAGAAAGAAGGAAAGAAAGAAGGAAAGAAAGAAAGAGGGAAGGGAAG
>NW_025352687.1:0-2726 GCF_016433145.1 Gracilinanus agilis
GGCTAGGGGATATATATCATTGTGATAATGCTGAACAAAAATGAAACCAAGGTCATATCATAAGTGTGGGCTGCATAATTTTGCTTGGGGGAGCACATTGTATTTGTATAATATGGATCTCCAAAGGGATAGGAATTTGTCAAGTTATTAGCACCAATCAGCAGGCAGGTACTCTACCCAGCTCTTCCAAGGTGATCATTGAGGTCTTTCTCATCTCTGATATGCTGTGATCCCATCATTTGTTTAGGGTCACACAGCTTGTAATTATAGAGATAGGAATGGAATTCCGGTCTTTCCAATTCCAAGTTCAGTACTCTGTTCACTACACCATATTGTCTCTCATTTGATGAAAAGCCTGCATAAGGAGAAGAGGCATAAAGGAAGGGAATGAGCAGTGTGTAGTGCTTAGTATGTTTCAGGCACTAAACTAAGCACATTTTACAAATATTTGTATCTGATCTTTGTGACAGCCTCTAGAAGTAAGTGCTACTGTTAGCCTCATTTTACAGGTGAGGAAACTGAAAGGTTGAGTGACTTGCCCAGAGTCATACAATTAGTAAATGTTTCAGGATGGATTTGAACTCAGGTCTTCCTAACTCCAGGATCAGATAAAACATACATAAAATATATCAAGAGTCATATGCAGATGTCTAATAAGTAGTTGTTTATGATCATATATAATATATATATATATATTATATGATCTCCATATCCCCACTGACATAGCTGAGAGTGACTTGTGACTTGATTATTGGGCTCAATAGCTGACAGGGCACAATGACAGTAATATTTGCCCTCAGACCTGGAAAGCTTTAGTAATATTGGTGAATAACTAATGGCAGGCAAAGTGGTACTGGATGCTAGAGAGACAGTGGTCTAAAAACAAGGATGGGTATCCTATGGGTATCCTTGAGAAAGATATGATGACTAAAGACTTAGGAAAAGCATTCACAACCTGAGAATTTGAAAAAGCTGAGATGATTTTGGCTAATAGTCCAGTTGTTTTATTCCTGACATACAAGTGAAGTTTTCTTTCCCATAATAAATACCAGAGAAAGGAAAATTATCTTTCCACTATGCTTTTAACAGAATCTCTAGGGTAAAATAAAAAGAATACAACAAATTTTATGAAACTCAGCACACCAAATCCAGAATTATGAGCACATTATAGCAGTTGTTGTTTTCACAATGACTACTATTTATTTTGTGACCAAGAAGATTTATGAGATTTACATCCTTTACCTTCTTTAATTGATTTGGCTAAATAGTGATGGAGTTGTTATTAGACATTAAGTTTTCTGTGTTGCATATATTAAGGGTCTCAGGTAGAGTGGATATTTCATATGGAGCATACCATTTGCCAATAAGGCAAAAGGTCTATATGGCATGAAAGGAAATGGTAGGTCAGTTATATAACAAACCTACCTAGAGAAGTGTGTCCAGTTCTGAATGCCACATTTTAGGAAGGATATTGACAATGATGCACTGGGAAGAGCTCCAGTTCTAGATTTGGAGGACATCAGCTTATATTTTGACTGTCATTTACTGGGTGATTTGGGGCAAGCTGCTAACTCTCTGTGTCTCAATTTCCTAATCTGTAAATAAATGGGACTGGATGTAAAAATGGGTCCAGTTATGGGGCAGCTGGGTAGCTCAGTGGATTGAGAGCCAGGCCTAGAGACAGGAGTTCCTAGGTTCAAATCCGGCCTCAGACACTTCCCAGCTGTGTGACCCTGGGCAAGTCACTTGACCCCCATTGCCTACCCTTACCAATCTTCCACCTATGAGTCAATACACAGAAGTTAAGGGTTTTAAAAAAATGGGTCCAGTTAGCAATGGTGTCACAGCAGGAATCAAGCTGCAAACACTAGCAGGGGGACGGGAGTGAGTGGATGGAATGCTTTTTCCTCCCCCTCGTTGGCAGTTGCTATCTCTGATAACTGTTATAACAGAATCCCTATCTGACCAAGAATGGAGGCTATTTTGACTTAGCTATCACAGGGATAAATTGGCTGACAGAAAGGGAATAATCCCACAGAAATTAGCAGCTTTCACTGTTGGAAGTTTATTCCTTAAGCCCAAAATAGATCAAGTGCTCAGTATGTCTTCAAACAACTTTCTTGAACTCTGGATTACAGCTATACTCAGAGTCTGTCTGGATGGAAATTTGGCTTAGGTAATGTATGAATTGGGTTTGTAAAGCCTGAAAATACAACTCCTCACACCTCACAAACTTAACAAGGGAAGGGATTTATTAATACAGGGAAACAGAGAAGGAGGGATAAATTCTAGGATTGAGGATGAGGTAAAACTATTTTCACCTTCAGGAATCTGTCAAAAATAGCAGTTCCCCTAGAGGTGAATGCTTCTGAATAAAACTATTCCCCTAGCTCCCTCACAATCTAAACTTTCTCTTAAATCTAATATTATCAAGTTCAAGATGGTGAAGATAATCTTGATTGAAGATCTATATTGTTTAGAGATTGGTTGGGATACTGCATTTAAGGTATTTTCACAGTGCTCACAGCCTGGATATAGTCAGTATGGAGTATTCAGCAAAGAAACACCCTGCACCTTGAGGTTAGAGATAAGCTAGCTGAGAAGAAGCAATTCCTACTCCTTTTCAAGCCGCCCAGCTTCCCCAAAGAGTGAGATTGCCAAGCTGGGTGTCCTGATTTTATAACCACATTCTTAACTGCCCCAACTGCCCTCTCTCCTGAAGTTCT
>NW_025352688.1:0-2463 GCF_016433145.1 Gracilinanus agilis
ATATATATATATATATGAGGAATGTAATAGCATCCTATAGATATCCTATGTGGTGAATTGAATTTTCTGGTTAAACTGGACACATTTTAAATACCACCCTTCCCCTTTAAAAATTTCACCCTCATTGAAACCCTTTCTAAAATATATTACTATAATTTCTTCTGTAAGAGGACAGAGTGCTAGGTTTAGATTCAGGAGAATGAATTCAAAGCCCACCTCAGCTACACCCAACTTCACGGCCCTGAGCAAGTCGTGTCATTTATTTAGGCCTTCGTCATATCTTTGGGGCTCGTTGATGAAGTCCTGCACTGTGGCAGATCATCCATGATTCAGACAGGTAAAAGGGGGTTTTCTCTCTGAGATTTCTTCCTTCTGACTTAAATCACTCAGACTCTCCCCTATATTTTTATATATTGCACAGATGGAATGAGGGCAGCTAGGTAGCCCAGTGGATAGAATGCCAGACCTGGAATCAGAAAAACCTCGTCTCCTGAGTTCAAATCCAGCCTCAGGCACTCACTAGTTGTGTGGCCCTGGGAAAGTCACTTCACCCTGTTTGCATCAGTTTCCTCGTCTGTAAAATGAGCTGGAGAGGAAAATGGCAAACCATTCCAGTATCTATGTCAAGAAAACCCCAAATGGGGTCATGAAGAGTCAGAAATGACTGAACAACAACAATAAACCGAAAAAGGAATACAGGTGGAAAGCCCAAGTATTTGGACATTCTGCTTATTTAGGTCTTCATTAATAAAGATTTTATATTTTGGGGAAAATCCTGTACCTTAGAGGAAAAGTATGTGACAAAGAGACTATTAGAATTAGCCCTGACCTCCAAATCAGTCCTGGATTCCCAGATTACTTACTAGCTATGTGACCTTGGACAAGTAGTTTAAAATCTACTAAAATCCAGCCTTTGTGGGAGAAAGTTGTGTGAAGAGGAATATGTGAAGAGAGATAGACTTGAGCTAAATAAAATGCTGTGCTTCACTAAAAGTGGTTTAGATTAGTGAAGTAGAGCAGAAGTTGAGTTTGGGGTGTAAAAATTTGGCAAAATGGGAAAGAAATTGAGGATAATTTTAAAACAGATACTGGTCCAGATTTTCTACCAAGGCATAGATAAATAGCTAATATCTACATAGCACTATTATCTCATTTGATCCTCACAACAACTCAGGAAGGTTGGTGGTATTATGATTCCCCACTCGACAGTTGAGGAAACAGTGTAAGAGGTTAAGTGACTTGCCCAAGGTCACACAACTAGTTAGTGTCTGAAGCTGTACTTCAACTCGGGTTTTCTTGACTGCAGGTTAGGCATTTTATCCACTGTGTCACCTGGTTTTCTGGGTTCAAAGTCCATTAAAGTATATATTTTTTATATTTTCCTTACTAAGAAGAGTTAGGGAATAAACCTAAAGAAGTTGACTCAAGAAGGAGAAGGTAGTTGGCAAAACAAGGCAAGATAAATAAGAAAAGGTAAGTAAAATAGAATTAAGCAAAATGACAACATGTGGATTGCTCTATGGGGCAAATTGAAGAAAAAGGGGAAGGAAAAGGGAATGTGTTGTAGCAGTGGAGTTATTAGTGATAAAAAGGAAACAAATGGTCATAGGGTTGTCAAATTATTTTTAAGTGATAGTTGATCATAAACATTTTGACCTAGTGTTTATAGGAGCTGTGTAAAAGCACCCACAAAAATTATGAATAAACAAGTTTGACAATCTCAACCATCATAGAGTAAGGAAAAAAATGTGTCATGATTTGCACTGAATGTGAGATGTTTATTTGTTTTTATATAATTTTTAAGTGATCATTATCTATATTCTCAGTGTTTACTGACATCCAAGTAGGAAGATTATTTATTATACCTTGAGGTTTTTATAGCCTTTTTCTCTTAGAATGTGGACTGCTGAAAATTCATTAATGGTGGCAGCCTCCTATTTATGTGTTATTTCAAAGTTTAAAGAACACTTTATATACCTTCATTCTCATTTAATCCTAACTACTGCCTTTTTAAGTGGCCAATCACTGCATATTTCTTTAACTGTTAAAAGGAAAATAATTCTGTACTCTATTTTTCTTCTTATGATCACTTTTGCACATTGCTGAACAATCCTTTAAGTTTTCTGATTTGTTTTCTTTCTGATAACTTCTGCCTTCTGTCCCAACCTCTATCCTCACACTTTTAAATAGCTATTCTTTATTCCCTGGTTTATTCAGAAACAATAGTTTCCTGTTACATTTTTCTGCCTTTTCTCCAATAGCTTTACCTCTCTTCCATTCCAATTATATGACTCCATTTTACAAAGCTCCCTTCTTGCTCAAAAAAGTTGAGAGTCATGATTACCCCATCTTTTTCTTTCATTGCTCTTGACACGAGGATTCGTCTCTCCCGATCGTCATTAAATGCCTCAGTGCTGGAGTTTATTTTATTTTATTTTATTTTATTTTATTTTATTTTATTTT
>NW_025352689.1:0-4607 GCF_016433145.1 Gracilinanus agilis
CTCTCTCTCTCTCTCTCTCTCTCTCTCTCTCTCTCTCTCCCACCCACAGTGCCCTCCTACTTTCTGTTTTTCCATTATTAAAAGCTCTCTCAGGAAGAGAGTAGTAAACTCATTCATGCTCAGGTGTGAATTAATAAAAATGAGGGGCAGCTTCCAGGTGCCATAAAAGGTTAGCCCTTCTGGGAGGTTGAGGTGACTGTGTGACTAAGGAGATGGTCACTGAAGTGCCTTCCTTTGTGCTTTCCCATCTCCTAGATTAAATGCTCTCAAACTCAAGCGATGACTTCTGATTTCAATTTCTCGGCTTCTTTGCCCTTTTCACTCAGCCCTTAGACTTGGATTTTATATTATAGGAGGAGGAGATTGTATTTATATTTATAGTTTCTATCACCCTCTGAAATCTCTGTGTGGCCTACAAGTGAGCTTGGGCTCTTGAAGGATTAAATTAATAGAATAAGTTGTGGCAGGTCCTATCAAGCTAGAAAAGCCCAAAGTCTGGACCTGGCCTTAGGATACAATGCCATCTAAATTCTGGTAAAATTCTCTTTACCCGAAAGGGAGCCACCAAGTGGTTATTTTTTTTTCTATCTTCGTTCTTCATGAAGACAGATAAGTAAGTTATGGGTAAATTGCAATCTGCATCCATGGAAGGAGTATTTATTCACTCTGACACAATGATAGACCTTTGCCATATTGAAGAAAATGTTATTATTTTTAGTGCTTTTCTTCTCAGTCTTCATTTTAGCTCCCATATTCATGCTGGCACTTCCCAGAGTATCTATAAGTATCTGTGTCCTACACACCCAAGATACTTATGGCTGGATGCCAGGATATCCTGTGGAAAATTTACCCAACAATTCCTACCTGGCCTGTTCTACCATTCTTCTTGGATAACCTGCTCTCTAGACTCTTAACCTTAGCAATGAGACTCCCCAGATGTTCAGTAGAAGAAGCCAAGAGACCTACGTCCTGGGGGGAAAAAAAAACAAGAAATCACAAGGCCTTGCATGCTTCAAGTTTCAGAGCCATCTCTGTACAGAGTTTCCCTCCAGCAAAATGTGAATTTCTGGTGTTTTGACACATGACATAGCTAGCCTCCAAGAAACTGGCTGGATGGGGGTGGGGACAGGGAGAGTAGGTGGTGGTGGGAGGGTGATGATTGTACATTTCAAGGAAAAATTATTTCAAGAAAAATATTGTTTGGCAATATCTGAGCAGCAAACAAGCCAACTGAATTAAATCACTAAAAAAAACAGAGGAAAATACCACTTAGGCTAGTTTGGATCAGCTTGGCTAGCTTAACTTTTGCTCGACATTTTCTTTTTCCATGAAGTAATAATGCATTCATTGGATGGAAGCTACAAAGAATCAGAGACTTCCAAAGTGGGAAGGGACCTCAGAGATTCACTAGTCCAGCTCAACCTTGAGCAGGAATCCTCGCTTTAACATTCCTAACTAATGGCAATCTATTTTCTGCTGGAAAATATTCATTGATGCAGAAATCACTCCCTGTCTGGGTCCTATTCTTCTTTTTTGACAGTTCTAGTTTTTTAGGAAGTCTATCCTTGTCTCCTTGCAACTTCACCCATTGCCTCTGCTTCTATCTTCTGGGAGCAAGCAAAGTAAATCTAACCCCTTTCCCTCATGACAGCCCTTCAATATATATATTAAAATATGATATCCCACAGTTCCCTCCATCTCCTATGTCTTCTCTACTTTAAGCTATATAATTCTCAATTCTTTTCAATAAATCTTTACATGAAGTGCTCACCAGTGTTATAAATAAATGGGGTAGATAGGAGAGGGTAAACTGGTATAACACCAGTCCCCTTATTATTCTAGTTGCCTTCTTCTGTAGGTCCTCCATCTTCTCAATGTCCTTTCCAAAATGTGGCACCAGGTACCAATACTCCACATACGGTCTGGCCAGGACAGAGTACAGCAGAACTAGTAGAACCATAGCATGCTTAAGCTGAAAGGTAACTTGGAGTTATCAAATCCCGGATATTCATTTATACTCTCTTTTCTTCTAGATAGCTTGCTTCCTCTCTCTTCTCATATTCAACCATTAAATTATTTTCCACTCCTTTAAAAATAATTCAATTCAACTCAACTAAAATAAGCAACTACTATGTGCAAACTACTATGCTAGAATTTGTTTTTTTAAAAAAAGTCTTTCCCTTGAGATCTCATGTCAGAGCATTTTGTTTATGACTCTCTAGAATGCCTATCCTACATTTCTATCCTATATAACAGTTAGTAAACATTTTTTTAACCCTTACCTAATACTAATACTAAGAATCGGTTCTAAGACACAAGGATGCTAAGGGCTAGGCAATTGAGGGTAAGTGACTTACCCAGGGTCACACAGCTAGAAAGTGTCTGAGGCCAGATTTGAAGCCAGGATCTCCCTTCTCAAGGCCTGGCTCTCTAACCATAATCAGGAAACATTTACCAAGCACTTACTATGTGTCAGACACTGTGGTAGCTGTTGGGGTTACAAAGAAAAGGAAAAGATAGCCCCTACTCTCAATTCTTTGAAGACCCTCCTATTTTTATATGTTTCTGCTTGGTCACACACACTGCCATGCAGCTTTCCACTGAATTCCATGTAATATTCATTTTCCATCCTTTATATCCTATTGTGTACCATATCATACAGCTACACAACAAATCAGTAGTAGTAAAAAATGGACTTTTATTTTTGGGAGAAGTTTGGGGGTATCAAGGGAACTTTGCAATTCTCTCCTCTGGTTTAATTCTGAACCCAACTTGTATATATTTGTACTGTCTGCTCCTGATTTACCAGCGAACAGAACTGCTTCCACATACTTATTCACACATTCAAGACAATATAACCTAAATCAATCTACATATTCAGTGCTATTCTAAGCTACCAAAAGAATATGTTATGTAACTAGGCAAAATTATAACAAAATTCTTCTGCAGGAGCCAAAGATCAAGAATCTCACAGGTAATAATGAAAAATATATGTAGAAAGGATGCCTAATAGCACCAGATTTCAAACTATACTACAAAGCAATAATTGTCAAAATAATTTGGTGTTGTAAAAAAAATAGAAAAATTGTTCAGTGGAACAGATCAGGTTTATAAGATTTAGAAACAAGTAAAGATAGTAGTATAAAGTTCGAGAAAACCAAGGACACTAGTTATTTCTGGAAGTTATATTGTGTTATTTTGCAAAAACGACTGGGAAAACTGAAGGGCAGTCTGGAGGAAATTAGGCTTAGAACAACATGTCCATATTACCTCCAAAAGGATTAGGAAGGAAACAAGTATTTATTAAGTATCCACACTGTGCCAGGCACTATACTAAGTGCTTTACAAACATTACGTCTTCATAAAAATCCTGTGAAATGGATGCTAATAAAATTTCCATTTTATAGTTGGGGAAACAAAGGGAGACAAGTTAAATGACTAACCAGGGTCATATAGCATCTGAGACTAGACTCCAGTTGAGAATTCTATCCCCTATCCTAACTGTCTCCTAAGATAAGGACCTAGACGTAAAAGTTCATATGCTAAACAAATTAATGGAAGAGAACATTTTTCACAAATATGAACAAAAGAAGAGTTCTTGGCCAAACAAGGAATAGAGGAGATCACAGGAGATAAAATGGACACATTTGATTTCATAAAATTGAAAAAAAAAGTTAATATAATAACAAAAGTGATATGGTTAGAATTAGAAGGGAAAGAGTTACCCGGGAATAGAGGAAATCTTTCAGTTAATTCTCTGATAAAGTTCTGATATCCAAGGTATATGGGGACTTGATCTCCATATACAGAATATGAGCCATTTCTCCATAGATGAATGTTCAAAAGATGTGAATAGACAACTTTCATAAAAAGAGAAGAAAGATATCAACAACCATATAAAAATGCTTCAAGTATGAATAGTAAGAGAGAAAATTTAAGTGACTCTCAGATTGGCAAAGATGATAAAGAAATGACAGTTGTCGGAGTGACTGTGAGAGGACAGTACACTACTGTGGAATGGTCTAACCCATTCTGGACACCAATTTGTTATCTATATCCAACAAGTCACTAAATGGACCAAAGCCATTGATCCAACTACAAGGCATATATCCCCAAGTAGCAAACAAAGAGGGAAAGGACCTAGGGTGAGCTGGTAAACATTTAACAACTAGTTCGAAGGGAGGCATGATATGCATGAAACACTTTTTTTTAAAACCCTTAACTTCTGTGTTTTGGCTCCTTGTTGGAAGAGTGGTAAGGGTGGGCAATGGGGGTCAAGTGACTTGCCCAGGGTCACACAGCTGGGAAGTGTCTGAGGCCAGATTTGAACCTAGGACCTCCCGTCTCTAGACCTGGCTCCCAATTCACTGAGCTACCCAGCTGCCCTATTGTGAAACACTTTTAAGTTTGTTCATTTTCATTATTAACACTTTCTGCATTACATTCTTTTTAAAAAAAAAAAACACCCTTATCTTCTATCTGAGAATTGACAGTAAATGTCAGTTCTAAGACAGAAGAATGGTAACAGATAGGCCATTGGGATTAAGTGACTTTTCCAGGGTCATACAGCTAGAATGTGTCTGAGACTATATTTGAACAGAGGACAA
>NW_025352690.1:0-7007 GCF_016433145.1 Gracilinanus agilis
TGGCATAGTTCAAAAGAAAGAAGGATTGACTTGAAGTTGGAAAACCTTTGAATTATATTATTGTTGTTGGCCATACTCCAATCAGCAAAAGCAAAAAAGTAAAATGTACAAATAAAAACTCAAATACCTTTCTAAAATAGTTATTAGAGAATGACATGTAGTCCCTTATTATTACTTGTTTTTAATTCATTTCAGAATTATTTACTTATCAATTACTGAAGAATGTGGGAAGATGAATACCAAAAAAGTTTTAGCCATTGGTTATTTTGAGCCTAGTCCAAGAGAAGCACCACTGATGGCATGTACAATTTGAGGTTCTAGAGTTTCATCTCAGATTATAGTTTATACTTTAAATGCATATAATTAGTACGAAGTCAAATTTCAATTTATTGTAATTGTATATACTTCAAATCCAAATGATGAAGACTTACTTTTTGGCAGTAATTTAATATTCAATTTATACATATAATACTAGTCTTTTGCATTCAGTAGTTAACTATATAGAAGGAAAATGTCAGCATTCCTTTAAGCACCCAAATTAATATCAAGAAAACATTGAGAATCTGAAAAAAGAAACTAATTCACAAATATAGAAAAAATCTGATATTTCCTTATAGAATATGCATTTTATGTGTTTCATTGAGGCCTTTGGCAATCTCGTGAAGTCTGGGGACCTCTTCATAGAAAATTCCATTTAAATCCAGAAAAAATTACATGAAATTTAAAAGAAAGCAAATTATACTGAAATAACATTATATATACATATATGTATGTATGTATGTATGCATAAAACACATATAAAATATATACACACATATTTAAGTTCCAGGTTAGGAATCCTTGATTTAAGACCTGCTATTGTCTTTTAGTTCATTTCTTTAGTTACTAATAATGAAGAATTGGGCAATTTCAAAACAATTATCCTGCTGGGTCCTATTTATCCAATTAATATTTTAAGTGTAATAAGTGTAGTGAGTTCACCTACCCATTATTCTGAGTGCTCATTATTCCCCTCCATTGATGAAAATTCTATTCTGGCATTGATTATTTCTCCTTAAGCAGATGTCAAATTTCTTTCACAAACCTGGTACTTGGATAAAAAGGCTAGTTAGGGCAAGGCAAGTTTCCATTAAATAAAATGCTCTGATAACAAATCTACAGATGGTAACTACCATGATATGAATTGATCATCACAATCACAGCTAGTGTTCATGAATATGAGCTATACCTTTTGATTTGGCTATAAAATAAGGGTAGTAGGTGAGAGATACAGAGACAGAGATGCTCAGAGAACTACAATGAGATTCAGACTTTGATCCCTTGAAAAGAGCCCTGAATATTCACTTAGGCTTTTGAGGAAAAGGTGGACTCAGGAAAGATAGTGAACATTGCTAATGGTTGAATAATGGTGAATACCGGTAGAGGAATGCTTGGCTAAACTTCCAGAGTCAAGCAGAAAAACTCCTAGACCTTTGGAGAGCTAAAGCTAGGGACCAATGAGTCACTATGTGGAAGACTAAAGCCAAACCTTGCCTTCTGCTGGCACTTTATTATGTGGATTGAGCAAATCTGTGCCCTTTTATATTTTAGGAAGTCTCAACCCCAAGAGTGTAAGTGTAAAGGACTTTATATTTCTTTGGGAAAGGTACAGGATCATCACAAAGGACAGAATTGTTGTTTCAACTCTTGATTAATCTAGATATGACTCTTTTTCATTTTTGTTGAGTTAAAGTCTCTTTTTATATGATGTCTTTGCATGGAGATATAAGAGCCTTTTCCCCATTTGTCAGAAAAACAAAGGCACTAGGAAGCCATTTATTTCATTCTTATTGAAAACCCTAGGCAGAGATAACATCAAATATAATTCTTTTGAAATGTGAATGTTTCTGCTAATACCCAATTTGTGTTTGATGTCAGAATGAAATGAAGCATTTGTATGCCATTGAATAATTAACAAAAAGATTTACTTAATATTAACATCTAAAAGATATTCAAAAAGCTTAAAATTGGGGGCAGCTGGGTAGCTCAGTGGATTGAGAGCCAGGCTTAGGGACCAGAGGTCCTAGGTTCAAATCTGGTCTCAGACAGTGTCCAGCTGTGTCACCCTGGGCAAGTCACTTGACCTCCATTGCTTATTTAAAAAAAAGCATAAAATAGTCCCTTGGTGCAGTAAATGTGGCTCCTCAGCCTCCATATAGAAATGGTCTCTATATGGTAGAATCTGCTGACATGATTTTGGAGAATTGAACAAATCTGAAGGATTATAGCCACATATTGGTGGGCTTTTTTATACTCATAGGTGACCACATCGATATAGGTAGTAAGCCTGCCCAGGAAGGTTCAGTTTGAGGCTTGTTCTAAGAGCCACAGCCTCATCAAGTCCTGACTTTGTTGCCTTTTGGGGGGAAATCTTAGCCAAACACATTTTGGAAGGGGAGGACTCTTGTAGATTATTGGTCCTATCATATCATAGAATATCCAAGGTGGGAGCAAAAGCCAAAGTTAATGATTTTTGAGAGAAGCCCCCAGAATGAATTTTGTTTATATGAGAAACTTACCTATAGTTTTCTATTTTTATTGTCTGCATGTGAGAATGCAGAGTAAATGTGTGAGAAATGGATATTATTCTGAGATTAAATACTGGGTACCAGATTTCTTTTATAGAATTTATTTTTCAATATTGTTTCTAAAAAAAACTATAATGAGCAAGAGAAATGGTTGAATCTTATGGAACTTAATATGCAGCTTTCTTCTCTTCTTCCTCTCCCCAGTGTCAAATGCTTTTCTAAGCTCTTTGTTTTTTCCCTTTCAGTTCAAATGAATTCCATGTGGAACTGTTCTTACTAAGAGAATAATGTTGGCAAATTCCCTACATTCAAATTAATCATACTATTCTTTTCCTCTGAAAAAAATTTGGCAAATAGGATGAATGGGCAACAAATAGATCAGCAACTACAAGTGGGAGCTCTAGGCATCAACATGTTGGCAAAGATTACTGAGGAGTGTTCATATTTCTTTTGGTTACAAGGACCCCAATAATGCTGAACTCTTTTCTACTTAAGAAAACCACAAGCTATATGGACATACTATTGCTCAATTTGCCTGGGAATTTTGGAGTTTATTTTTTATTATAACATAGTTTTAGTGATGTCTTTTTAAAAATACATTTCTAATATTAAGACAAATGATTCAGACGTATTTCCCATGCTTTGAATGCACTTGCCACAGTTAATATTTTAATGACCTTTTAGCCAAGGTTTCCAGGAAATAATGTCTTCTTTGAATTTTGAGGGAATGACTATAGGAAAAGTTATTTTAAATAAGGAAATTAACAAACAAACAAACAAACAACATATCTAAGTGAATCTTGTTGGTTTTAAATTCATCACCTGGGAGATAGACACTCTCAGACACATTGTATAAAAATGTGTGCATGTGGGGTGGGTGTATAATATTCCAGTGATGTTTCTATTTTCACAACATTCTTTTCCAATCTCCTTTCTGGAATTGCCTTCAGAGTTCATGGTCCATTCATTTGCAGATTCTTACTAATGGCACAGTATCATCCTTTGAGGCTGGATTTGAATTTTGGAAACTGTCAAAGGTCATTGAGAGCCAAGAGTGTTGAATCTGGTAAATGAAAACAATTTGGATCAGAAAAAGATGGACTATGAAGAAGTGAAATGGATGCTCTTGTGTGGCTTGTAATTTGGCTCTGAAGGGAGTTCCAAGAGGCAAATTCCAAAAGGTTTTAAGCAATGGCAGCTGCAATGGATGGAATATTAATTTAGCTTGCAATGATTGGAATTTGGGCACAAAATATTCATTTGTATGTGCTAATATGAGTAGATTATTTTTTGTAATTTAGCTTTGTTACTTTATAATAAACTTGTATAGTATATGACATCTTAAAATATTAATAATTGAATCAAACATATCATTTATATATTGATACAAACATCAAGATCTAAACTCAAAATTGTAATAGTTCTTCCATTGCAATGAGAATATTTTCTTTCTTAATTATTTTAAAGATACTTTATTTTACTAATCACATATAATAACCAGTTTCCACATAAGTTTTCTCAAGTTATATGATCCAAATTGTCTCCCTCCCTCCATTTTCTCCCCACTCCTGGGGCTGGCAAGCAATTCAATCTGGGTTATACACATATTATCCTGCAAAACATATTTCCATATTGATCATTTTTATAAGAGAATAATCATTAAAAAACCCAAAATTAGAAACCCAAATAAACTAAAGGGAAGAATATTGCATTCCAATTCCCAACAACTCTTTTTCTGGAAATGGATAGGATTCCTTGGCATAAGTCCTTCAGAATTGTCCTGACTCATTGTATTGTTGAGAGTAGCTAAGTTTTTCATAGTTGATCATTCCACAATGTTATTATTACTGTTTACAAAGTTCTCCTGGTTCTGCTTATTTCACTCTGCATCAGTTCATGTGGGTCTTCCAGATCTTTCTGGAGTCATCGTGTTCATCATTTCTTACAACACAATAGTATTCTCTCACTTTATATACCATAATTTGTTCAGTCATTCCCTAACTGAAGGACATTCCCATAATTTCCAAGTCTTTGCTACCACAAAAAGAACAGCTTAAAATATTATTTTATAAATAGGTCATTCTACCCTCCCCTTTTTAAAAATCTCTTTGGAATATAGGCCTAGTAGTGATGTTACTGGGTCAAAGGGCATGGTTTTATAACCCTTTGTGCATAGTTCCAAATTGCACTCCAATTTTGCCACATCCTATCCAACATTTATTACTTTCCTTTACTGCCATATTGGTGAATCTGTTAGGTGTGATGGGGTACCTCAGCATTGTTTTAATTTTCATTTATGTAAACAAGAGTGACTGAGAACTTGTTATTCATATGGTTATTGATAGAATAAAAGTCATTCCCCAATTGGAAAATAGTCAAAAGATATAAATAAGTAGTTTTGAGATGAAGAAATCTAAACTAACAAATCTGACTTAGTTTTCTATATATTTTGTAAATGAGACTTTTGTAAGAGAAATTTGTTATAAAAATTTCCAAATTTGTTGTTTCCCTTTTAATTTTGGTTACATTGGTTTTGTTTGTATAAAAAATAAATTTTTAAATTTCACAGTATCATTTAAAATTGTATAATGATCTCTATTTCTTGTTTGGTCATCAATTCTTCCCTTCTCCACAGATCTGAAAGGGTAACTATTCTATGTACCCCTAATTTACTTATCATACCACCCTTTATGTCTAAATTAAATATACATTTCACCTTATCTTGGTATAGGGTTTGAGATTTGACATATAATTAGTTTCTGCCATACTGTTTTCCAGTTTTTTCCCAGCAGTTTTTGTCAAATAGTGAGTTCTTATCCCCAAAGTTAGGATAGTAGTTTTATCAAATATTAGATTTCTAAGGTCATTTCTCCTAATCTGTTCCATTGATCTACCATTTCATATCTTAGCCAATACCAGACTGTTGTGATGATTACTGCTTTATAGCCCAGTTTGAGATCTGGTACTGTTAGTCACTTTCCTTCTCTCTCTTTCTTTTTTGATTAATTCCCTTGACACTTTTGATCTTTTGTTCTTCTAGATGAATTTTGTTATTTTTTTTTCTTTTGGTTATAAAAAAGAGTTTTTTGTTAGTTTGATCAGTATGGCACTGAATAAGCAAATGAATTTAGAGAAAATTGTCATTTTTATATTATTAGTTCCACTTACCTATGAAAAATTAATGTTTTCCAACTATTGGGATCTAACTTTATTTGTACAAAAAGTGTTTTATAATTTTGTAACATAATTACTCTATTTTTCTTGGCAAATAGTTTCCCAAGTATTTTATATTGCATAGAGATATTTTAAATAGAATTCATCTTTATATCTCTTGCTACTGGATTTTGTTGGTAATAAAAAGAAATGCTGATAATTTCTATGGGTCTATTTTGTATCCTGCAACTTTAAAAAAGTTATTATTTCAACTAGTTTTTTTAGTTGATTGCCTAGGATTCTCTAAGTATGCCATCATATCTTACACAAAGAGTGATAGTTTAGTTTCCTTATTGCCTACTTTAACTCCTATTTCTTTTTCTTCTTTTATTACTAAAGTTACTATTTCTAGAACAATATTAAATCATAATGACAATAATGGGCATCCTTGCTTCACTACTTATTTTATTGGGAAGGCTTCTAATTAATCCCCATTACAGATTATTCTTAATAATTGTTTTAATTAGATATAATTCATTATTTTAAAGAAAAACCCATTTATTCCTGAACTTTCTAGTGTTTTTATAGGAATCAGTATAGTTTGTTGAAGGCTTTTACTAAATCCTTTGAGATAATTATGTGATTTCTGTTAGTCTGGGTATTCATATGGTCAATTATGCTGATAGTTTTGCTAACATTAAACCCACCTTGAATTCTTGGTATAAATCTCACTTAATCATAGTGAATAATCCTTATGAAATATTGCCATAGTTTTGTTACAAGTACTTGTAAAAAAGATTTTTGCATGGATATTAATCAATTTTTATTTTTAGAAAAAATTTCAATGGTTGCATAATTCATGTTTTTACTTTATCCTTTACCCCCAGAACCTCCCTCCCCCTTAGCTAACTTGCATTTCTACTAGTTTTGACATGTGTTGTCAGTCAAGACTTATTTACATATTATTGATAGATACATTGGTGTGGTCTTTTCGGGTCTACATACCCAATCATGTCCTCATTATCGCAAGTGTTCAGCAGTTGTTTGTCTTCTGTGTTTCCACTCCAGTAGTTCTTCCTCTGAATGTGGGTAGCTTTCTTTTCCATAAATCCCTTAGAATTCTCCTGGGTCATTGTACTGCTGCTAGTACAGATGTCCTTTACAATCGATTTTACCACAGTATATCAGTCTCTTTGTACAATGTTCTTCTGGCTCTGCTCTTTTCACTCTTCATCAATTCCTGGAGGTCTTTCCAGTTCACATGGAATTCCTCCAGTTATTATTCCT